>NC_057808.1:419304405-419312554 GCF_018294505.1 Triticum aestivum | reverse complement strand
GGAGCCAGAGCCCGAAGGCCGCCGCCGCTCGCCGAACCCCGCCGCCGGAGCCGCCCCTCGCCACCTCGAGCCCCTGAGCCACGCCGCACCCCGCCGCACCCCGCCGCCCTCGCCGGAGCCAGCCGGAGCCCCGCCGGAGCCCTGCCCCGACGAGGTATACCTCGCCGTCGTTGCCGATTTTGTTTAAAAAAACGTTCGTTTAAAAAAAAACCTAGATCGTTTTATTTCTTCGGTTTTGTTATTTTGTGAACGTTCACCGACCCGTTCGTTTTAACGAACGCGTTCGTCGGATTTTCTCTGTTAACGAACGTCCGTTCTTTAACCGTTCGTCCGTTTTTCTTTTTCATCGGATTTTTCCGCGATTATCTCAGATCTCGATTTCTTATCGAATCTTCGTTTCTGTTTAATTTTTCGCTCGTTTATCGGAATCAGGCGATTCAAGCGCCTAGAGTTTCGTCTCGAAATTCTCTTTCCATTTAACCTACTCAAACAAGTTTTTGCTACTGTAAAATTTGACCTAGATCCAGATTAGTAAACGAAGTTTGTTTCTTTCGTCGTTTGACTTTTGTTGCTTCGTTCGAGTTGATTCTTTTTGCAAACCGGAGTTCTTAAGTTGAACTTTCTGGTTGGATCTTTCGTTCGAGTTTTACCTGTGCATTAGATGAGTACTTATTGTTTGCTTGTTTGTTTGCGATAGAGTACCCGGAGTGTGCCGCTTGTTACTTCGAATCGCTAGGTTTCGCGGATCATCAGCAAGGCAAGTAACACTTTGATCATATACCTTCCATACCCAGTTTTTATTGCATTAGATCTATTCCTCAAACATTGCATGATTAGGATCTAATTAAATTGTGGGTATTGGGAAGTGGTTGAGGTAGTACCTATTACCTGTTCTTTTATCAAACCCTTGGGAGTTACTTCTACGTTTGCTATTATATTGCCATGCTATGCTCGTAGACGTGGATTGGGTTTGAGTGATATTCATGACAGATGTGAGATTGTTAATAATGGTTTACTTAAGGTGGCAACTAAAACTCACATCTGGGTGGATTGAGGTACCTGGGTATTCCAGGATTCCCTGTTTTTCTTTTGGACCGCCACCCAGGTTCAAAGGGATCATGAGATTATTCATGCTAGAAACTTCCGTGTGCAGCCGCAAGCTATTATGGGCTCTAGCATAGTTGATTAAGTTGTGTGAACTCTTACAGTGGTAGACTAGCAGATGTAGGGGAAAGTAGGTGTAACTGTCTACCCATACGTAAGGTGCAAACACTTCTGAAAGACTGTGTCTCGATCATCCGTTTCTCAAACATCATGTAGTGCGAGAATCAAGCGGAGGCGATCGAGTCTTGTGGGGAAAAGTGCACAAACCTCTGCAGAGTGTACAAACTAATCATGGTTAGCCGTGTCCCCGGTTATGGACAATTTGAGTATCTAGTACCTGGATTATCATGTGAATCTCATCACCATGTTACTTTTAATTAATTTTGTTGGGTTATTGATGACAACTAATTGGGATTGAGATTCTGTCAACCATCTCAATGTTTAACAACCACCATGATAGTTAAATAAAATTTATTCCTTTGCAGTAGGGAAAAATTGGCTTTCCGCAAAAACTTCAACCATAGAGCTTTCCACCAGCCTTATATGCATGTAGTATAGTATTATTACTGTTCATTATTTCTCTATGTGTTACATTGCCAGCATATTCCATGTGCTGACCCGTTTTCGGGCTGCAACGTTTCATGTTGCAGACTTTTCAGACGACGAGTAAGGTGCCTTAGGTCGTGGTCTTATACTCAGTGATGCCGCTGGAGTTGATGGACTCACTTATCTTCCAAGTCTCCCGCTGTTATCGTTTTTAGATGGCCTTAAGCCATATTTATCATACTTATTCTCTTTGGAGATATTCGATGTAATAAGTGTGTGATTGCTACTCTGTTATAAATCCTCCATTTGTACTGTGCGTGTCAGCATTACTGATCCAGGGATGACACTGGTGCACAGCAGCACAGACCATTTGAGGTCTGGTCGCTACAAAGGTGGTATCAGAGCACACCCTGACTGTAGGACACGACCACTAAGCTTAAGCCCTAGAACACTTCTCTCTTCTCATTTATGACCCCTCTCCACTTTCTACTCTTTTAGGAATGGCGGATACAAGGAGCAAGTTCATGCAACCAGATGAAGACACGCCTTTTGGTCGACACTTGAAGGAAGTCACCAAGTACTTGAACATAGGAATACCAAGCATCACCGGAACCTACAACGCCACATTACCCGAAGAGGAGAGCTGGAAGATTCAAGTTCACATTCCAGGAAGGACGTTTGTGCCAGTTACTGAACCCATAAGATTGGTTTTCGAAGCACCAACCTGGAGTTTAGGGAAGAGCATGGCAGCCCACATCGCTATGGGACGCATTGGAGAAGTCTACCACCAGGAGCTTAAGGATACAATTTAACAGATTTGTGGATGCCGAGACGCGCAATGGGAGATGATCAGAACCAAGAAGGATGGATCAATTGCATCTTTCATCCAGGAGAAAATCCAACATATCTGTCGCCAGGAGAACCAGATGTGCACGGACAAGGAAGAACTAAAGAAGGCATTGACGAAGATCAAGGAGCTGGAGGAAGAACTCAAGGCTACACGCGAGGATTATATGGAGGAAATCGTCGCACTAGTAGGGAAGAATGACGACCTGGAGAAGAAGATTGGAGTATTCATGGGAAATCCAGTGCCAAAAGCAAAGGATGACGAATGCACTTGTCCGGATAACTACATCATCATCGACGACACCGACTCGGAACCAAGTGAAGATGACTTTGTTGATGAAGCTGGAGCAGACATCATGGAGTCTTCAACTGATCAGAATTTCTAATAGACCACCCTATCAGTAGTAGTTTTCCCCCATTTAATAGTATAGTTCAAGCACTTTGTAACGCTAGTTAGATCGATTGTTATGCCTTGTTTGAATTGATTGAGTGATATTGATTGTATTTGTCTCATGAGCATATGGGTAGTGTTTTCCTCTAGACCTCATTCTATTCTGAACTCTCATCTTTTCTAACCCATCAGATGCCTCCGAGACGCGACCCCGGATTTGTTTTCCCACCAGAGATCACCCAGTTGATTCAGCAACAGAATGCCCTGATGCAAGTGTTAGTACAGAACCAAGGCAACAACAACAACAACAACAACAACCCACCGCCACCACCACCTGTTGATCACTTAGCCCGTTTCTTAAGGCTAAACCAGCCGGTGTTTTCCAGTAGCACCGAGCCGATTGTTGCAGATGATTGGCTCCGCAAAGTTGGAAGGGAGTTGACCACTGCAGGATGCACAGATGCTGAAAGAGTGCGTTTTGCCACACATCAGCTTGATGGAGCCGCAGCATCATGGTGGGAGAATTATACAGCCACGCACCCTATTGACACTCTCACATGGGACCAGTTTCAGCAAGCTTTCCGTACAGCTCATGTTTCAGCAGGAGCTATGGCTATGAAGAAGCGTGAGTTTCGCAACCTACGCCGAGGAGGACGCACCGTAGGCCAGTATGTGGAGGAATTCAGTAAATTAGCACGTTATGCACCAGATGACGTTGCTACAGATGCAGCCAAGCAGGAGAAATTTTTGGAAGGACTGAATGATGAACTGAGTATGCAGTTGATGGTAGCAACCTTCAACAACTACCAGGAGTTGGTAGATAGAGCTCTCATGATTGAAGGGAAGCAACAGCAGATTGAAAACCGTAAGAGGAAGTATGGACAAGGGAAGTATAACTCTGGAGCTCAACAGAAACCACGTTTTGCCCCGAAGCCGGGAGGACAGTTTCAGCATACCCATGGAGGAGGTAGTTCGCACAACCATAATGGCTCTAAAAATGGTAATGGGAATGGAGGAAGCAACGGACAGAACCGCACCAACCCATCTACCCCAGCCAAGAGGGACCTGAGCCAAGTCACTTGCTTTAAGTGCCAGAAGACTGGACATTATGCCAATAAATGTCCTGAAGCCCAAAATGGAAATGGCAATGGAAGCTCTGGGAAGAAGCCGAACCCGTTCAACAAAGGACACGTGAACCACGTCAGCGTGGAGGAGGTTGAAGCACAGCCTGATGCAGTAATAGGTAAGTTTTTGGTTAAGTCATTTACTGCAACCGTTCTTTTCGATACTGGTGCATCGCATTCATACATATCGAGGGGATTTGTGAATAAGTTTAAGCTGTCCACCAAAGTTCTCAGAACCCCTATGTTAGTAACCTCGCCAGGAGCAGAGTATATGGCAAGCCAAGGATGTTTTCAGATGCCATTGGCCATTGGTAGGCATGTTTTCCCCTCAGACCTAATAGTTTTGGAGTCGCAAGGTTTGGATGTGATTTTGGGAATGGATTGGCTATCGTTGTATGGAGGAAACATCGATTGTGCCAGCAAGACGATTTTGCTTACCACCCCATAAGGAAAAAGGATCAAGTATGTATCCCGGCATATGCCGAAGAGGACTCAAGTGAATTCCTTATCAGGAGTTGTACAGGAGGAAGTACCAGTGGTCAAGGATTATCCGGATGTGTTTCCAGAAGAGTTGCCCGGCATGCCACCGGATAGAGACATTGAGTTCTTGATTGAACTTTTGCCAGGCACAGGGCCAATATCTAAGAGACCGTACAGGATGCCCGCAAAAGATTTGGAGGAAATTAAGAAGCAGATCAAGAAGTTACTGGATAAAGGCTATATTCGCCCAAGTTCGTCACCTTGGGGATCACCAGTACTTCTAGTGGAGAAGAAAGATGGATCGCTGAGGATGGTTGTTGATTACCGTGGATTGAATGAAGTGACCATCAAAAACAAGTACCCACTGCCGATGATCAATGATTTGTTTGACCGCCTACAAGGAGCTAAAGTATTTTCCAAGATCGATCTACGATCAGGATACCATCAGTTAAAGATTCGAGAGCAGGATATACCTAAGACGGCTTTTACCACCAGATATGGATTGTATGAGTATACCGTTATGTCATTTGGTCTGACTAACGCACCTGCCTATTTTATGAACCTGATGAACAAAGTGTTTATGGAGTTTTTGGATAAGTTCGTCGTGGTGTTCATTGACGATATTTTAGTCTTTTCCAAGAATGAGGAAGAGCATGAGGAGCATTTGCGATTGGTACTTGAGAAGCTCAGAGAACATCAGTTATATGCCAAGTTCAGCAAATGTGAATTTTGGCTGAAGGAAGTTGGATTCCTTGGACATGTTATTTCTGGAGAAGGAATAGCAGTAGACCCTGCCAAGGTTGACACAGTGACAAGTTGGGAATCACCCACGACAGTTGGAGAAATCCGGAGTTTTCTTGGACTTGCAGGATACTACCGGAGGTTCATCGAGAATTTCTCGAAGATTGCTAAGCCCATGACTGAGCTATTGAAGGACACCAAATTCAATTGGACTGGGGATTGTGAAGCTAGTTTCCAAGAGTTGAATAAACGATTGGTTACATCACCAGTGTTGATTCTGCCAGATCAACGCAAGGACTATGAAGTTTATTGCGACGCTTCTCGTCGAGCACTTGGAGCAGTGCTTATGCAGGAAGGAAGAGTTGTGTCATATGCTTCACGACAACTTAAACCCCATGAGAAGAATTATGCTACGCATGATTTGGAGTTAGCAGCCGTGGTGCATGCGTTGAAGACATGGAGACATTTTCTCATCGGAAACCATTGTGAGGTGTATACGGATCACAAGAGTTTGAAGTATATTTTCACGTAGAAGGAGTTAAATCTCAGACAGAGGAGATGGTTGGAGCTCATTAAGGATTATGATATGAGATTGCATTATCACCCAGGAAAGGCTAACGTAGTAGCAGACGCGTTGAGCCGCAAGAGTCATGTCAACACCGTCATGACAAGAGAGTTACCCCAGGAGTTAGCCGAGGACCTTCGCGAACTATGCTTGGAGATAGTCCCAAGAGGCTATTTAGCGACACTGGAGATTCAGTCTACCTTGATGGAAAGGATCAGAGAAGCTCAGAAGACAGACAAGGAGATTGAAGAGATAAAGGAGAAGATGAGCAAAGGAAAAGCCAAGGGATTTCGTGAGGACGAGCACGATACCTTATGGTTTGAGGACCGCGTTTATGTGCCAAAAGACCCGGAGATCAGGAAGTTGATTTTGCAAGAAGCCCATGATTCACCGTACTCGATTCACCCAGGAAATACCAAGATGTATTTGGATCTGAAGAATACTTTCTGGTGGACCGGAATGAAGAAGGATATTGCAGAGTATGTAGCAGTTTGTGATGTATGTCAGAGAGTGAAGGCAGAGCATCAGATGCCAGCAGGATTGCTACAACCATTGCCGATACCCGAATGGAAGTGGGATAAAATAGGCATGGATTTTATCACGGGATTACCCAGGACTCGTTCAGGCTATGACTCAATATGGGTTGTAGTCGACCGTTTGACGAAAGTGGCTCATTTCATTCCAGTGAAGACCACTTACACCAGTGCTAAGTTGGCAAAGATATACATGACCAGGATCGTATGTTTGCATGGAGTTCCGAGGACCATTGTATCAGACAGAGGAACCCAATTTACCTCGAAGTTTTGGAAGCAGTTACATGAAACTTTGGGAACCAGGCTAGAATTTAGTACAGCTTTTCACCCACAGACAGATGGACAGACCGAGAGAGTCAACCAGATTTTGGAGGACATGTTGAGAGCTTGTGCACTAGATTATGGATCTAGTTGGGACGACAATTTACCATATGCAGAGTTTTCGTATAACAACAGTTATCAAACCAGTTTGAAGATGGCCCCTTTCGAAGCTTTGTACGGAAGGAGGTGTAGAACACCGTTGTTATGGGACAAAGTTGGAGACCGTCAGTTGTTTGGACCAGATTTGATTAAGGAGTCTGAACAGAAAGTGAGGTTGATTCGCGATAGGCTCAAGGTAGCCCAGTCCAGGCAGAAGAGTTATGCTGATTCTAAACGAAAGGAGACAGTTCACGAAGTTGGAGACAGAGTTTATCTTCGAGTATCACCACTTCGAGGAGTGAAGCGCTTTGGAGTTAAGGGAAAGTTAGCGCCCCGTTTTATCGGACCATACAGAGTTTTGGAACGTATGGGAGAAGTTGCCTACAAACTGGAATTGCCCGAAGGATTGTCAGGAGTTCATGATGTATTTCACGTTTCCCAGTTGAAGAAGTGCCACGCAGAGATGGCTGAGATACCACTGAGAGATACTGTGCCTCTGGAAGCGATTCAGCTGGAAAGTGATTTGACCTATGAGGAGAAACCAGTTAAGATTCTTGAGTATGCCAGCCGAGTTACCCGCAGTAAGGTTATCAAGTTTTGCAAAGTCCAGTGGAGTCACCACACGGAAGATGAAGCCACCTGGGAGCGAGAGGAAGATCTACGGAAGGACCACTCCCACCTGTTTTCTAGTCAACCCGAATCTCGAGGGCGAGATTCATCTTAAGGGGGGTAGGTTTGTAACATCCCAAATTTTCAATTTGGAATGTTATATATAGATCATCATTGCATATCATATTTTCTATTGCAGTTGACAAATCCTCGATAAATCCTAAGCAACTCAAGGACCCTCGGAGAGAGTTAGGGATTTTCTCGAATTTTCATATTTGATTTTCATCAAATAATAAAACGAGGATTTTGGTTTTAATTATTTTTCTCTCCGGAAAAATAATTCATTAAAAATAAATGAGAGGAGAAAATATGACTTCTCCAAAACAATTAAAATATTGGAGAAAAATGTTAAAATCATTTATTGGATTTTATTCGGATTTTATTTGCAATTTTAATTGCATTAAAAAATATTGCATTTTTTCAAAAATTTATTTTTTGTGTCAAAATATGTTCACCCTGTTCTAAATATTCTAACTAGACGGGAAAAATTTGTTTTATCTTTTTTGGATTTTTATTTATTTTTCTACGAATTTTTCGGCGGAACGTTTTAAAAAAA
Source organism: Triticum aestivum (assembly GCF_018294505.1). Lineage (NCBI taxonomy): Eukaryota > Viridiplantae > Streptophyta > Magnoliopsida > Poales > Poaceae > Triticum > Triticum aestivum. Next base: position 419,304,579 of record NC_057808.1, on the reverse strand, counting down.
ATCGCGCCGCGCCCGAACGGGCCGAGGCCCAGCCGAGCCGCCGGCCCATCTCCGCGTTCTCCTCCGCGAGCACGCCGGACGCCGCCGCCGTGTCCGCCACGGACACCCCGCCGCCGCGCCTTGCCCCCTCCTCCAAGCACCCCTCCCCCCTCTTTATAAACCCTGCCGCCGCCC
>NC_057808.1:419263485-419304168 GCF_018294505.1 Triticum aestivum | reverse complement strand
GGAGCCCGAAGGCCGCCGCCGCTCGCCGAACCCCGCCGCCGGAGCCGCCCCTCGCCACCCCAAGCCCCTGAGCCCCGCCGCACCCCGCCGCCCTCGCCGGAGCCCGCCGGAGCCCTGCCCCGACGAGGTATACCTCGCCGTCGTTGCCGGTTTTGTTTAAAAAAACCGTTCGTTTTAAAAAAACCCTAGATCGGTTTATTTCTTCGGTTTTGTTATTTTGTGAACGTTCACCGACCCGTTCGTTTTAACGAACGCGTTCGTCGGATTTTCTCTGTTAACGAACGTCCGTTCTTTAACCGTTCGTCCGTTTTTCTTTTTCATCGGATTTTTCCGCGATTATCTCGGATCTCGATTTCTGATCGAATCTTCGTTTCTGTTTAATTTTTCGCTCGTTTATCAGAATCAGGCGATTCAAGCGCCTAGAGTTTCGTCTCGAAATTCTCTTTCCGTTTAACCTACTCAAACAAGTTTTTGCTACTGTAAAATTTGACCTAGATCCAGATTCGTAAACGAAGTTTGTTTCTTTCGCCGTTTGACTTTCGTTGCTTCGTTCGAGTTGATTCTTTTTGCAAACCGGAGTTCTTAAGTTGAACTTTCTGGTTGGATCTTTCGTTCGAGTTTTACCTGTGCATTAGATGAGTACTTATTATTTGCTTGTTTGTTTGCGATAGAGTACCCGGAGTGTGCCGCTTGTTACTTCGAATCGCTAGGTTTCGCGGATCATCAGCAAGGCAAGTAACACTTTGATCATATACCTTCCATACCCAGTTTTTATTGCATTAGATCTATTCCTCAAACATTGCATGATTAGGATCTAATTAAATTGTGGGTATTGGGAAGTAGTTGAGGTAGTACCTATTACCTGTTCTTTTATCAAACCCTTGGGAGTTACTTCTACGTTTGCTATTATATTGCCATGCTATGCTCGTAGACGTGGATTGGGTTTGAGTGATATTCATGACAGATGTGAGATTGTTAATAATGGTTTACTTAAGGTGGCAACTAAAACTCACATCTGGGTGGATTGAGGTACCTGGGTATTCCAGGATTGCCTGTTTTTCTTTTGGACCGCCACCCAGGTTCAAAGGGATCATGAGATTATTCATGCTAGAAACTTCCGTGTGCAGCCGCAAGCTATTATGGGCTCTAGCATAGTTGATTAAGTTGTGTGAACTCTTACAGTGCTAGACTAGCAGATGTAGGGGAAAGTAGGTGTAACTGTCTACCCATACGTAAGGTGCAAACACTTCTGAAAGACTGTGTCTCGATCATCCGTTTCTCAAACATCATGTAGTGCGAGAATCAAGCGGAGGCGATCGAGTCTTGTGGGGAAAAGTGCACAAACCTCTGCAGAGTGTACAAACTAATCATGGTTAGCCGTGTCCCCGGTTATGGACAATTTGAGTATCTAGTACCTGGATTATCATGTGAATCTCATCACCATGTTACTTTTAATTAATTTTGTCGGGTTATTGATGACACCTAATTGGGATTGAGATTCTGTCAACCATCTCAATGTTTAACAACCACCATGATAGTTAAATAAAATTTATTCCTTTGCAGTAGGGAAAAATTGGCTTTCCGCAAAAACTTTAACCATAGAGCTTTCCACCAGCCTTATATGCATGTAGTATAGTATTATTACTGTTCATTATTTCTCTATGTGTTACATTGCCAGCATATTCCATGTGCTGACCCGTTTTCGGGCTGCAACGTTTCATGTTGCAGACTTTTCAGACGACGAGTAAGGTGCCTTAGGTCGTGGTCTTATACTCAGTGATGCCGCTGGAGTTGATGGACTCGCTTATCTTCCAAGTCTTCCGCTGTTATCGTTTTTAGATGGCCTTAAGCCATATTTATCATACTTATTCTCAGAGATATTCGATGTAATAAGTGTGTGATTGCTACACTGTTATAAATCCTCCATTTGTACTGTGCGTGTCAGCATTACTGATCCAGGGATGACACTGGTGCACAGCAGCACAGACCATTTGAGGTCTGGTCGCTACAACTCCGAACTCCTTCGGTACATCAAAACACATAAACTCATAATATAATCGTCATCTGACTTTAAGCGTGCGGACCCTACGGGTTTGAGAACTATGTAGACATGACCGAGACACGTCTCCGGTCAATAACCAATAGCGTAACCTGGATGCTCATATTGGCTCCCACATATTCTACGAAGATCTTTATCGGTCAAACCGCATAACAACATCCGTTGTTCCCTTTGTCATCGGTATGTTACTTGCCCGAGATTCGATCGTCGGTATCTCAATACCTAGTTCAATCTCGTTACCGGCAAGTCTCTTTACTCGTTCCATAATACATCATCCCGCAACTAGCTCATTAGTTGCAATGCTTGCAAGGCTTATAGTGATGTGCATTACCGAGTGGGCCCAGAGATACCTCTCCGACAATCGGAGTGAAAAATCCTAATCTCAAAATACGCCAACCCAACAAGTACCTTCGGAGACACCTGTAGAGCACCTTTATAATCACCCAGTTACGTTGTGACGTTTGGTAGCACACAAAGTGTTCCTCCGGTAAACGGGAGTTGCATAATCTCATAGTCATAGGAACATGTATAAGTCATGAAGAAAGCAATAGCAACATACTAAACGATCGAGTGCTAAGCTAACGGAATGGGTCAAGTCAATCACATCATTCTCCTAATGATGTGATCCCATTAATCAAATGACAACTCATGTCAATGGCTAGGAAACATAACCATCTTTGATCAACGAGCTAGTCAAGTAGAGGCATACTAGTGACACTCTGTTTGTCTATGTATTCACACATGTATCAAGTTTCCGGTTAATACAATTCTAGCATGAATAATAAATATTTATCATGATATAAGGAAATAAATAATAACTTTATTATTGCCTCTAGGGCATATTTCCTTCAAAAATAAACACGCAAGATCGAGCCTCCGCAGATCAACAATGAATGCATCGGGAAGGCACTAATCCAACTTACAGGAGCAGTTATGGATGTTGGATATCTTCTAAAATGTATTCTTGTGGTTCTTGTTATCTTTGGTCTTGCTTTTCTAGTCAAAATTTTGGTGATGTATTTCCATGTACCAAAAAATCAATGATGAAAAAAAGATATGTGTTTGCAAAGAAAAATGTACGCGGCCGGGATGCGTCCGCGCGTTCGGCTCACGGCCACCGCATCCGAGAAATGGCCCGGACACGACCCCATTGCCCTACCCAAATGGACAGAATCCGGGAAAACGGAGGTCCGTTTGGGGTCGTGCGTTGGAGTTGGCCTTACAAGTGGGACCGCAGTTGAGGAAATGGACTATCGGCAAACCCCCACCTCGCCCGCCGCGCGATGGCTGAGTTAGAGAAACGATGAGGTTGAAGAGATTGTTGTAGTACGGACTCCAAGAAATATGGTGTCAGATGGAAGTCGTGCTGGTGGCGTGTGCCGTACTCCTGGACGTGAATGCTTGTTCTGGCCCATGCCACCCAACTACTCCTACTACTTATAGTAGTAGTATCGAGGATTCGAGGTGCTGGATACGTACAGCGAACACATTAACATATGGCCCACCTCACACTATGGCCAAATTTCCTGGAGTCTGTGCTAGGTTAAAAAGTGTTATTTGTGAGGATGGGTGGCTGGTCTCAAGTTTAAAACTTGTTGTATTACGTATGTAGACGTAGAGATAGTGCAGCATGTGAAGCTAGTACAAATAGTGTACTATTGTTGATTGGCCTCATCCGATAACCTGTTGCAATGCACGTACAATTATGTATTCGGAAAATATTTTTTTGCCTCATCACAGCACCCACTCAGAGAAGCGACTCGAAAGCCATTCATAAATTTAGTAAGTTTATCACAGGCATATCATTTTATTACATACTACAGGTCATCAACCCACAACGACAACGAGGATACATTATAAATACTAAAGTTTTCATCACACAACAAATAACAAGCAATGAAATGAACTTCAACTGAACCAATCCTCGGTGTTGGAAATGCTTGCTTTGAACCACAAGTGATTATCTGGGAAGGGCCAGCTACTGTCAATCTCGAGACCAACGCAGGACTGATCATCCAGGCTGAAGCGGCCTACTATATCACGACCAGTGTAGGGAACCACCGCAATGTTCGACTTATAGATACAGTTGCTTCTCATAAATGGTAGTACCCTTGTGTCAACAGCAACTGGATCGCCTTTCACCATCATTGGATAGTTTTGTCCAAGGAAGAGCGAGTTTTCTCCAAGACTATCAATACTGTACCAGGGAGAAGGTGTTGGCGCTAGCACAGTAGTATCCATCCCGAATACCATGCAACGGGTGTTGGAATAGGTCCGGAGAGTGCAACCATGGGAGACAACACCTGCTTCCTTAGTAGTAACATCAGCAGTGGGCTGTATACAGACAAGAAGGGGTGATCCATCGGAAGTTGCCAGGTGCCACTGAGTATATGGGCCCTCCTCGTCCTCATGCTCGTGATCATCACCATCGCCATCTCCCCCTTGGTTATAAATTTTTTCAAGTATAGGTGGTGGAATGTTCACAGGACCTTGGAAACACAAGAAGAAGGTTAATTAGTAGAGAAGGGAAACTTGCTAACTCGCATGCATGTGGATGAAACAATTATAATTACGGTGGAAGACAAACGTACCGAAACTACGAGGATCCCATGCAAAAACAGTGCCACGAGTGGTGGCAACAAACACAAGACCCTCGTACTGAATTGCATCACAGTACACATCCATGTATAGAAACTGATTTTTGAGCAATATCCATCCAGTCGAACCACGAAGGACGGCAACAAGCTTGTCGAAGATAGCAACAACTTCATAGTTCTTGTAATTCCAAGAGCGGTTGGGAACTCGACAAATTGCTATCTTCCGTAGATGACAGCCACCTTGATCGTATTTGAACGTACGTAGATCATCTGTGTGCTCAACCTCAGGGCACTATGAGATTTTGGAAGTGGAATCCGCTGACGAGTGTACACATTCACAAGTTCCCACTCGCAATTGTACCCAATATAAACAACCCAATCTCCATTTGCGCCAGCCCAGGCCTTACCCTTAAGCGATGGCATCTTGACATCACACGTATCATTATCAAGCGGCATCAACTTGCACAAGGCGAGGCCTCCGTTGTCCGCGCCCATGCGAACAGGCTTATAGCGAAGAAGACAAGGGAGATCAAACCGCTCCTGGACCCTTGGGTTCCTTGTAATGATGTTATTAGTTGAGTCGAGAATCGTCTTGAACGAACCTGCCATGCTAGCTGAGGTGATGACGTCGCACCGATCAATGAGTTCCCCCACCACGTCATCTTTCAGATCGGGGCAAGAATAATGGGGTCGTTTCCGACTTGTTCCCTCCATGGAGAAGATGATCGAACAATGGCAGAAGGAAGGGTGAAGGCAAATGGAGGAGGGAGGAAGAGCGTACGACAGCAGTTTCAAATTGAGAGGGAAAGGCGAAGAGTCGATGGATGGTTGCCAGTTTGCCACGGTACACGAAGAGGCGCCCCGGCCTACACGTCCTTTCAGAAATTGTACAAAAGGACTCGTCGTCGTCTCACTCACATGTTGGAACGGGACCACATGTCAACGAAACATGGTGTGTAATTTCTTGTGCAAAATGTGATCTGGCCGCGTTGGCCCGAGGTGTCGCATTAGTTATCGACCTTTATTTTTTTAACATACAATATGAGTGGATAGCTCCTGTGGTCATCACACATGATCGGATGTATAGGTGGGCTAGGTGGGTAGGCGGCAACAATCTAAGTGCTAAAAGAGTTGATCTCGAAAAAAGAGTTGATCCAATGCTTGGTTTTGTTTGGATTTTCCAACTATGACCATTGGATAGAGTGAATCGATGGCTTACATTCAAAGTTATTCTCATACTATAGAATGGTATAGGAACGTGGAGAGATTTGGTTGATTTTATATCGCTGAATAATATAAAATATTATGAGTGCAGACGCTCCACCCCGAGGTTTGTTGCTCCTTCTCGGTCGTCGGGAATCTATGTTCTTCCACTCTTTCGTTTAAGACATGAGCTTTGTTCATCCTTTTGCCGACACGCGGGACATCTATATGCCTCCATTTTACAAAATCATACTATATGCCTCCATGACACGCGGGACATCTAGCATCAAGGTGGCGTGTCATGCAAGAAAATGGAGATATGCAGTGCGTAAGTGAGTCGTGCACTTCGATGACACCTAGTACTACGCAATATTTTTTCTCCTCGATGGCACGTGAATAGTGCACGTACTCAATGACAGAGCATGAGATGGTAGCCATGGACATGGTCGGCCCTTTTTGAAGAGAGTACTAATAAATACATAACTTTGATGTGTCCCGTCAACTCGCAGAACGACGAGAAGCTTGCTTACTACGCCTTCTCCCTCGCCAATGCGTGCGCGGTGGCTCGCAGCACGAGGAGAAACTTTTGCTTACAAGCGGTGGACGTGCAGCAGTTCATTTGGTGTCAGATTGCCAGAAGTACTACTATAGTACCATCATTATTGTTCGACTTCCGGAAGAGGAGAAGAGCCAAGCGCAAGGTCACCTACTAACCTAGTACATTACTACTATAGCCATAGCTGGTCCACCTTTTTAGAGCATGGTTAATTAATATAGGCGGCTCTTGCAGCGGCACATCATTTAGAGCAAGTACTCTCTTCGTAGGAACAAAGGAAGTGAAACAAAAGTTGGAGTGGATGCTAGATTGCTAATTAAAACATGATTACATAGGAAAAAAATCCTATAGCATTCTATCCTATGAATCAAACGACCAATGTAGGAAAATTATGAGGGGGGTCTCTCCAACAGTGTTCCTCGGCTTGCACCTAGCATCATAGTGGTCGAACTTGGAGTCATTCATCTGGTACACATGGCATCTCAGATCTGGACACAAGGTGACGCGACCTCTCACTTCGTCCGCCATTTGAAGCGGCACGCCGGTGGAGGGCTAGCATACTCCAATATTAGGTTGGCTCTATGTGATGTGGCAACTTCATATACTAACTGGATGGTGGCTATACTATTCCGGTACTCACACTCCAAGAAGTGACTCAAAAACCATTCATAAATTGAGTCTATGACATGCATTTGCAAATGTACCATTCATTACATACAACAAGTCATGAACACAAAACGACAACGAGGATACATGTTGGATTATAGATTATTTCCAACAAAACATTCTAGTAAATACTGAGGTTTTCATCACACAACAAATAACAAGCAATGAAATGAACTTCAACTCAACCAATCCTCGGCGTTGGAAACGCTTGCTTTGAACCATAGGTGCTCTAGGAAGGGCCAGCTATTGTCAATATCGAGAGCAACGCAGGAGTGATCATCCAGGCTAAAGCGGCATATATCAGGACCAGGGTAGGGAACCACCGCAATGTCCTAGGTATAGATACAGTTGCTTCTCATAAATGGTAGTAACATTGTGCCAACAGCAGCTGGATCGCCTTTCACCATCATTGGATAGTTTGGTCCAAGGAAGAGCGAGTTTTCTCCAAGACTATCAATACTGAACCAGGGAGAAGGTGTTGGCGCTAGCACACTAGTATCCATCCTGAATACCCTGCAACAGGTGTTGGAATAGGTCCGAAGAGGGCGACCATGGGAGACAACATGTGCTCCCTCAGTAGTAACAATCTCAGCGCACTGAATACAGACAAGAAGAGGTGATCGATCGGAATTAGTTGCCAGGCGCCACTGAGTATATAAGTTCTGCTCGTCCTCATGCTCGTGATCATCACCATCGTCATCTCCCCCTTGGTTATAAATTTTTTTAGGTATAGGTGGTGGAATGTTCACAGGACCTTGCTAACACAAGAAGGTTTATTAGTAAAGGGAAACTTGCTAACCCGCATGCATGTGGATGAAACAATTATAATTACGGTGGAAGAAAAACGTACCGAAACTACGAGGATCCCATGCAAAAATAGTGCCACGAGTGGTGGCAGCAAACACAAGATCCTCGTATTCAATTGCATCACAGTACTCATCCGTGTACAGAAACTGATTTTTGAGCAATATTCATGGACGAACCGTGGAATCAGTAACGACGGCAACGAGCTTGTCGAAGATAGCAACAACTTCATAGTTCTCGTAATTCCAAGAGCGGTTGGGAACTCGACAAATTGCTATCTTCCGTAGACGACAACCACCATGATCGTATTTGAACGTACGTAGATCATCTGTGTGCTCAACCTCAGGGCACCATGAGATTTTTGGAAGTGGAATCCGCTGACGAGTGTACACATTCATGAGTTCCCACTCGCAATTATACCCAATATAAACAACCCAATCTCCATTTGCGCCAGCCCAGGCCTTACCCTTAAGCGATGGCATCTTGACATCACATGTATCATTATCAAGCGGCATCAACTTGCACAAGGCGAGGCCTCCGTCGTCCGCGCCCATGCGAACAGGCTTATAGCAAAGAAGATAAGGGAGATCAAACCGCTCCTGGACCCTTGGGTTCCTTGTAATGATGTTATTAGTTGAGTCGAGAATGGTCTTGAACAAACCTGCCATGCTAGCCGAGGTGATGACGTCGCACCGATCAATGAGTTCCCCCACCACGTCATCTTTCAGATCGGGGCAAGAATAACGGGGTCATTTTCGGCTTGTTCCCTCCATGGAGAAGACAATCAAACAATGGCAGAAGGAAGGGTGAAGGCAAATGGAGGAGGGAGGAAGAGCGTGCGACAGCAGTTCCAAATCGAGAGGGAAAGGCGAAGAGTCGGTGGACGGTTGCCAGTTTGCCACGGTACACGAAGAGGCGCCCCGGCCTACACGTCCTTTCGGAAATTGTACAAAAGGACTCGTCGTCGTCTCACTGACATGTTGGAACGGGACCACATGTCAACGAAACATGGTGTGTAATTTCTCATGCAAAATGCGATCTGGCCGCTTTGGCCCGAAGTGCCACATTATTTCTCGACTTTATTTTTTTAATGGCGTGCTGTTCAGTTTTGAAGCACGACTAACTGGTACTGCTTGCAGAGAAAATATAAACTACTCTACCACTACTCCACCTCTAGTACTAGTAGTATAAAAAAGATATATAGGCTGGAGCTTCAGAGCTTTCTTGCTAAGGGCTTCCCACTTGCTTCTCACACTATCACCCTCTCTCCAGATATAAAAAAGATGGCCTCTCTCTCCCTCCTCACTGGTGGTCACAGATCCGCCGGGGAAGAAAAGGACGTGCAGTGTTGACGCACTCGTCATCGGCGAGCGAGGTCACGCACTGACGACAAGGCCGTCCTCTCAGACCTAGCGCCCGCGCGGGATGGCGTCCGTCCCCAAGCTCGCTGCCGTAGTGCATGCGGAGGACGACGACCACGAGTGAAGCCACTTCCCGTCGACCCTCGGGAATGCTACCTCTTTTCGAACCATACCCTTGTTCTATTGCCCCATCTGCCACGTCACTGCATGTGGATCTTTTTCCACTCCACCATCTTCCCAATTTCCTATCCTCTGCTCTGCTGGTCACGCGGACGAAAACCTTAATTTGCACTATTAAAGGAAACCCTACTTCATGCAGACTAATCCATGTCTGGGTTGAATAAGGAAAGGAAGGGAGAGTGTACTGTGCAAGAGAGTAGGCATCGAACCCACATCTAGGTTGAAAAGGGGAAATCAGTAGCTAAGGAACGAGTCTCGTGTCTCTTGGTTGAAGAAGGGTAGAAAGGCATGACAACGCAATAGAGAATGACCGGGTCGATCGGTTTGTTGTCCTCACATAGGAAAAAGGTGGCTAAAGAAAACAAAAATGGGACATAATGCACATATGTTGCCTGGATATTTGTTGCTCTGGGCAACCATACCTCCCTCACCACTCTATGCGTCCGTGGAGGTACATCGTACTGGTGCGCCCACTGTCCGAATGGGCCTAGCATGTCCCTTAAACCAAACACATCCTTATTGTCATTTTTTTGCTGTTAGTATAAAGCCAGCAGTCAAGTCAAGCAATGCTACTGCTAAAGTGATGCGACATTTAACTAATGCCGCACTCAGTAATGCCACCGATAAATTTAAGCAATGCCATTTAATGTCACTGGATTATTTCAGGGTTAGCTGTTGATTGTGGATGTATTAAAGATTTTTCAGCTAAGGCATTCTAATGCTGTTGCACAGCCAGTATACCAACGATGAAACTTGTTACTACCTTCAGATTTTTGCACTGTTAATGCTTATAGATTACATACCTCACTTTCATGAGATAAGTTAATTTTTTGTACAGTGTCACCAAAATGCCAAGGCGCTGATGTCATTTTATTTTGGTTAAACTGCACAAAAAATTATGAAGACAAGAGGAAAGGTCAAGAGTGGGCACCTCCTCCTCCGGCTGCTCTCTTGATTCGTTCGATCAAGTTTTTATGTTTGATCGATTATCAAGATTGGGATAGCAATTTTTAAGGTCCCCCCGAGTTCGAAATGATATTTACCTTGGAGGTACATGGTTTGCAATTTTTTATACTATCATTAGTTAATAATGCTAGTTACCTTCAGACTTTTGTATTTGGTTTAATGTTCATGCATAGCTAGTATACCAATGCTGAAACTTGTTACCTTTACATTTTGTATTGTTAATTCTTATAGAAATCTTCCAGCGCTAGAGTTTATTGAAATCTGTTCGGTAAAACCATTGTACTGTACCCTGTAATAAAATAACTACTCTACTATTGCACTAGCCACTAGATTAGTGTATATTTGTAGTATTCGAATGGTGTTGCATTAGCGTATGGACATAAATAAAGTGTCGCGAGCTTTCCCAGATATGTGCTCAAGAAAACTACTACCTATTTTTCTAAATACTAGACATTTGGGTACTTTAAATTGAACCGCGAAAATGTCTTATATTAAGGAACAGAGGGTGTAGAGTTCACTCAAATTATCCTGGTAAAGCTAGTCACACCTTTGTTAAAATTAATGTTCATTATGTTATTGGAGGAGGTATGTATGTTTGTCTCTAATACCTGTCGACTACATACCTGACATCATGATGTAATGTTAAGTCATTTCCTTTTGTATAGTGTCACTGAATTGTCAAGGAGGTTATGGCATTTTATTTTAGTTGAACTGCACAAAATATGCTTAAAAGAAGAGGAAACGTCAGGAATCGATCATTCTTTCACAAAGAACTATATATGCCTTTCTGACATCAGCCGCTGTTGCCTTATTTATTCCTTCAAACAGGTGGTTAGAAACAGTCTTGCTACCTTTTCCCATTAAGAAATTGGAATGCTTATATTTGTGAGTCTATGCTTCAACTAGTGCCACTTTTATAGTAATCACACTTTCAATTTCTATGCAAACAGGGATGCTCGATTTTAGTAGAACTGCACAAAAAGTCCAACTGGTTCAACATTAGGAGCATGTTTTCTTCCAAACCTTTATATCGAATTGGTGGCACTATGAGCTGTTCATTACGAAGGTACATGGTTTGCTACTATCTTGCTACTCTTTTTGTACTATCATTAGATAGTAATACTAGTGGTTTGCATGTGAATTTATTGGCAGGGTGGACCTACATTGGAGGTGCAGGACATGATTCAATGATTGGATGCTCAATTTCGGTTGTATCGATTTCACCTCTTCCATCACTATGAACATGGATATCCTTGGTCTGATGAAGAATAGGCGCTATATTTCTGCTCTGAACCAGCAAATCAATTCAGTATGAAATTGTCCAGGGCAAAACATGACTGTATTAAATTGTCCAGTGCAAAACATGACAGATGCTAAGCGGAAGATACATGTTTAAACCGAAAATACAAGGTGGGGTATATGTTTACTAGCTGCTTGATATTTGTGTAGACAGAGATGTCTGCCCGTTGCTATTTGGCAAACACACAAAGTGACCGCAATTTCGGTTGAACTGCACAAGAGAATAGTATAGTCACTGCATGCAGTGCCATTTGAAAATAGACACAGAAAGATTGGATAGTCACTTCATAAACTGTAGAAAAGTAGTATTGTACTATTTATTGGCCAACACTAGGTGCTTCATTGCTTTGGTGTTATTATACAATGGGCATCATTTTGCCTAAGTTAAAGTTTGTATTCCAAAAATAGTCTCGACGTGTCATCGAAAGAAGACCAAATCATATTGCAGTGGATGTTCCTCCATCATGTGTGGTTCATTCTCATGGTTCCAGCTGTTGGTGAAACCACTTACGTTTGCAAGAGGAATTGTAGACTTCACAAACAAATTTGTCTTTCAGTCTCTACTGAATGTTGGCCAAGAGAAGCATCCATGTTAGTAGGAAGAACAGATGTTTTTTCTAGATATTTTCTTTTGGAGCTACATATTTGTATATGATCTGTGAATCATTGAGATGCATTAACATGTTGATCTTATGTATGGGAATCGTACTAGTTGGTTTTGAATTTGGGCTACTAATGTGAACATATTACAATGCCAGGCCTGTGAGTCTCGTGTGAACATTTTGAATGGATCGGCTCTTACTGCTGTGCACAGCATGATCCTTATTTCTGTGTTCTCAGTGTTTACAAGTTACTAACAGTTCCTTATTTCTGTTCGCTCAGTGTTTACAAGTTACTGGTCGATCACTAGCTAGCCTACTAATGCGCTCCTGGCAGTTTTAGTTCCGACGCAAGATCCGAAGTGGTAGTTATTTGAATAAAAATGCCTACCTCTGAAGAAACTAACAAGCTGCTCTGAAGAAAATGCCATGCGAATCTGAAGAAACTGCCAGCAAAAACGTTCGCAAATGCCTTATCTCCCAGCGAACGTTCATCAGCTAATGCGATCGTACACATACACCATTCGACCTACTCGATCCTACACGTACACTATCCGACCTACTCGATCCTACACGGATAAATAGCGGATCACGCACGTACTACCTCCTTTCCGGTTTGCAGGGCTCAATTCAAAAAACGACCTACTCGATCCTACACGAATAAATAGTGGATCACACACGTACTACCTCCTTTCCGGTTTGCATGGCTTAATTCAAAAATCTAACCAACCAAGGTAGATGATGAGTGGTGGAATCATTTTTGACAAGGAGGGAGTACCTCATCTGGATGATTCGAGTGCACTCGTTTGACCGTCATGCCGGCGTGCGACCCAGCACGGACGGGACGCACCACTGACGGGACGGGAAGGCACAGTCATAATTTCAGTTTTTCTAGTTTTCCATGACAAGCTGGCGCGCTAAGCCATGCCTGCTTATGCATTGAATTCCGATGACCGCTGCGTTTCCCACGACACGCTAGTTCGCCTACCTTCCGCCTATAATTACTGTTTCCCGGGATTCTCCGATGGCACCATCACCCAACTCGCCCTATCCGCATAAGCCCCCACCATCCCGATGTCACTCGCCACTTATCCTCGCTCTCGCCACGTCCGCCATGCCCCTGCCCGTCCGCGATAGGCGACACCGGAAGCGGTCACCGCCGGAACTAGTGTTCGGTTTTTCACCGGAAGGCAGACGGAGGGAGGAGGCATTCTATCGGTCTTTAGATGGCAATGCGGAGTATGAGGAGTTGTTGGAGCGCGACCGCCTGGCGAAGGAGCACCTTATTGCCGATTTGCGCCGCCAGTGGGACATGGAGTAGCAGCGCACCGACGCTCTGAGTCGCGAGCAGAGAGCCCGCAACTAGGCCGACTACGTGGAGGCCGGCGCCCGACAAATAGCCCTGGAGGCTGTCGGGCACGCACGCGTTCGCGACGCCGATTTTTACTACCAGCTCGTCAAGTGGGTTTCCCGCTTAGAAGCCGAAGCTTCGGTGGACCACGCCGGCATGGAAAGGGCCAACGCGCGCGAGCAACGTGCCCTATCGCACCTCTGGCAAGTCCGAGGCGAGGCGGAGGATGCCGGTGCCGGCGTTTAGCGTGTACCGCAGATGGCGGCTGGCATCGTCTAGTTAGCTAAGAGTAAGTTAGTACTTGTACGCTACTAGAGTATTAGTGGGAGTAGATAGTTAACTTGGCTATGATGGCTGTCAACGTGGAAGTTCAGTACTCTATATGTGGATCAGACCTGTTACTTTGCTCTGAATGTTGAACTTTCCGTTTGAACGTATGGAATGGGCTGTTATTTTTGTAAATGGGTTGTATTTGTCCTCCACAGGTTTAGAGGCTGACTTGTGGGCCTACCAGTTGACGCGTACACAATCAGGAGATGATTGTACATGGAGAGGATGACAGCAGGGACCCGCCAAGGTCATGGCAGTACGCAAGCAAGTGCCTCCTTATTTCAAGCCAATAAAAAAATGGCTCCTCCTAATGGATTTCTGACATCTGGGTCCCATGCCATTGTCAACGTAGTCAATAAACGAGAGAATTGCACAACGAGCGGCTGACACCAGGGACCTAGCAGCTCGCCTAGTTATTTTTGTTTTGGGTTAATTTGATAAATGCCACTCCAAATCTGGTGTTTCCGAGAAATGCCACTGCAATTTCCAAACTTTGAAAAATGCCATTTCATGCCATTTCCAGCGGCATTTTTCGAAGTCTGGACTGGCATTTTTCAAAGTTTGCAAATTGCAGTGGTGTTTTCCAAAGTTTGCAAAAATTGCAGTGGCATTTTTCAAAGTTTGGAAATTGCAGTGGCATTTTTATGAATCGCCCTAATTGGAGTGGCATTTATCTAATTTGTTTTTGAGACGGAAGCAGGGTGTCAACTGGGCTGTGTGGGGCACTCTGGCCTGTCTAGACAGCCTTCTCTTTTGTGTTTACCACAGACCAGCCCAGTAGTTTTTTTTCTTTCTGAAAATGGCTAGCCCAGTTTTTTTGTGATTTGCCAAGTAAGTCGCTTTGTCAGGCCTGTTGGGCTGCAAATCTTTCAAGACAAGGAGAGCTTCATTCGGCTGGCCGAGAAAATGGCTTATCAGTAATGAGAAATGGGTTGGACATTTTTAAAACACATCAAACCGGCAATTAGTTTCAAATTTCTTTTTTTCATTTCGAGATTTTAAATTGCATTGATTTTTATGCGTGAACAATTTGTTGGATTTTATATTGATATACATTTATTTTTAAAATCAGTTTGAATGTGACTCAAAATTTCGGGATTAAAAACAGTTCGGACCGCACCGAAATATGCAAAATTTCGTATAATTTTTTAACTGTGGCCACAATATGGGCTCTAATGCTAACAAAAAGAATATGGGCTCCAAAAAAACCTTAAGAATTAGCAAATGGGCTGTAAATTATTAGAAATAATGGCAGATGGGTTGTATGATGTTTTCCACAGATTTGAGGCTTTCCTAAAAAAAGGTTGACCCACAAGCAGTGACTGTTGGATGTCCATCCAACGGCCGTCGTGCTTCTTCAATCTCTGCTCTTCCTGCTCCAGCCGCTCAAACAAGCGCCGGCGGGACTGCCTGCTCCCTCCTCCCCGCGGCCGGCTGTGCTGCCGCGCAGGCCTCACCGCCCCACCGTACTCCCATTGCTGGCCTAGCCATCCCTCTACTCACCCACACCTGTTGTTATTCTCCGGCGACGGCAGACGAACCAGTAAACCCTCGTACAGTCGTACTCCCCTCCACGTGGGAAACAACTGATGAGTCTTCCCTGGCTCCGTGTCGTTCCCTTCCTAGGCCTCGCCGTCGTCCACCGCCCTGGTGCTCTCGGCGCGGGCTGGTCAACGTGGTCAACGACCGACATGCATCTGAAGTGGACTGTACGTGGAGAGGCTGACAGCTGGGTCTACAGCCGCACGCAAGGAAATGCCTCCTTATTACGCGCAAAATAATGATTCCTCCACCTGACATCTGGGACCCACCGAAAGGGCATCTGTATTTCGTGAAAAAAACGTTACCGCCGCTGACAGCTCGAACCCACCAGCTATATCTTCGCACGCAAGGAAGTGCCTCCTTATTACGCACAAAAAAAATGAATACTCCCCTGCTAGCTGGGACCCAGTATAGTGCGAGGCTGACTTGTGGGCCTACTAAGTTGACGGGGACGGAGGGCTTTGTCAACTTAGTCAATATGCACGATTCTAGCTCCAGTGACCGTACGATGTCCATCCAACGGCCGTAGTGCTTCTTCAACCTCTGGTCTTCTTGCTCCAGCCGCCCAACCAACGTTGGTCGTGCCTCGTGCTCCTGCCTCCCGTGGCCGGCTGCGATGCCACGGAGGCCTCACCGCCCCCTACTACTCCCACCGCTGGCCAGGCCATCCCTCTACTCACCCACACCCCCTGTTATTCTGCGGGGACGATAGCCTCACACCGCAGCCGAACCAGTGAACCCTCATACTCCTCTCCGCGTGGGCATCCACTGCCGCGTCTTCCCCGGCTCCGCGTCGTCCCCTACCTAGGCCTCGCCGTCGTCCACCGCCTTGGTGCTCTCGGCGCGGCGTGGTCAATGTGGTCAATGACCGACTTCCATCGAAAGAGTACTGTACGTGGAGAGGCTGACAGCTGGGTCCACGGCAGCCGCAAGGAAGTGCCTCCTTATTACGCGCAAAATAATTATTCCTGGACCTGACAGCAGGGACCCACCGGACGGGCCACCGTATTTCACGAAAAAAATGTTTCCCCCCTGACTGCTGGGACCCACCAGCTACATCTTCGCACGCAAGGAAGTGCGTCCGGGCAAAAAAAATGATTCGCCCCGTGACTACTGGGACCCACCAGCTACATCTTCGCACAAAAGGAAGTGCCTGACAGTCGGGACCCACCTGGTCGAAGCGTACGTAGCATTGTCATTCTGGTCGCGAACATGTAAGTACATACTGGTCGATGTAGAGGCGCGCACATAGCATGTACACATACGTACATCGGCTAGTGTGCAAGAAAGAAAATACAGCCACGTACGTACACACGGGCGGGGTCTCGAACGCCTACTCGCGCATACGTATGGCCAGGGCTCGTGTACATGGCTGGGTCGGAACGGAGAAACTGCGTCGTCGTCGTGTTCATGGGGAGGCAACGGAATGCGTCGTGTTCATCAGGAGGCAACGGAACGCGTGGGAGCCAACCGGCTTGGACGGAACAGCCGATGGAAACGAGGCCTGGCGAACCGCACAACGGAGGAAACGGCCTTGTGTTCGACCGGCCACATTCAAAACGGGATCCTGTTCATCGGGAGGGGTCTGGCATACCGCAAAACGGAGGAAACGGACCTCCTACGGTCGAAACGGGGTCATGTTGATCCGGAGGGGTGTGGCTACCGCAAAACGGAGAAAACGGACTTGTGTTGGAGCGCTACGGTCCAAACGGGGGTCCTGTTCATCGGGAGGGGTGTGGCGTACCGCAAAACGGGACTCCACGGGATACTGTTCATCTCCACCGTCGACCCCCTCCAGCCTCCACGGGCTACTATTCATCCACCGTCGACCTCCTCCAGCCTCCACCTGCGACAGTTCATCCACGGGCTCCTGTTCATCCAGCCTCCACCGCGCGCTACTCCACCGGCTACTGTTCAACCAGCCCTCTCCATGGGCTCCTGTTCAACCACCCCTCCACGGGCTACTGTTCATCCAGCCCTCCACCATCTACTGTTCATCCAGCCCTCCACGGGGTGGTCCTGTTCATCCAGCCCTCCACGGGTTCCTGTTCATCTAGCCCCAACCGGCTCGATCAATCGGGGTCCTGTTCATCCAGAGGCAACACCACAGAGTCCTGTTCATCCACCCCCACCAGGAACTGTTCATCCAAACCCCCCAGCAACGCTCACTGTTCATCCAGAGGCAGCATCGATCGGCTTCAGTTAGCAGCAGTAGCGAAGGAATCGCTCGATCGGGTTCAGTTAACAGCCATCGATCGATCGCTTGGGTTCAGTAATGCGTAGCCTGCAGTGCAATCGCTCGGGTACAGTAGGCGAACGCCTCGCTCGATCGGGTTCGGTTAGATCCCAACGCCTCGCACCCACGCGCGTGCGTGTACGAGAGAAACAAGCAAACCTCCGTGCATCGCTCGGTCCCGACCACCCACCGTAACCGGGAACACCCTGATATTTTCCTCGCCCTCGCTTCTACCATGGTTTTTTCATCATGGACGGCCCAAAGAATGTCATGCAGCTGCGTCTCCGGCCCGCCCAGGACGAAAAGCCCATTTTCTGTCATGATTTTTTGTCATAGAAGTAGGAGCCCACCACATCTATGATGATACCGGGTTTTGTCACAATTATCGTCATAGAAGTGTCGTAAGTATGACAGAAAAAATTTTCGTTCGGCCCAAAATGTCACGGATGTGTCTTTTTTGTAGTGTATGTTGAGCGCACACTACGTGTGAGGGTGATATCAAGGTGGAGGACCGCAAGGAACTTCATCGAGTTCTTCCTCGTGTACGGTTACCACCACCTCCCGCCACTACTAGGGAAAATCCTATACACAGAATCTTACCAGCAACGCACTTTAAAATAAGGCGCTGCTGCTACGTAGCAGTAGCGCGCGCAAACAAAACTCGATGCTGAAATAAATATAGCAGTAGCACACCAGCTCAAACACGCGCTACTGCTATAATTCCCACGACGCCGCCGCGAGGCTAGTTCTAGTAGCAGCGCGTTATCACGAAGAGCGCTACTACTATGGATCATAGCAGAAGCGCATTTCACCAATAAGCGCTACTGCTAAGTTTACTACAAAAATTTAGTCCCACCTCGCTCCGTGAAGAGAGTTTCTACCACCTTAAATATGTTACTTCTCAAACTTTGACAAGCACTTGGTCTTCATTGAACTCTATGTGCAGAATTTGTGGCCGCAATATGAGTCTTCACCGGTTCCTAAACCGGTGAGGACTCATATTGACAAATCAGATTGTACACAAAAAGATCGTTGATGATCAATGTATTTTTGATGTCTATTTTTACAAGCTGACACATAGCAGTAGCGCGTTCTTTGTGAAAGGCACTACTGCTAGGTAGTTTAGCAGTAGCGCCTTTCTCTATAGTGCGCTACTGCTAAGCCATTCCATCTCCCACCCCCACTTTCCTCTATCTGATCCACTCACACTCACACACTCATTGGATCTCCCCCTCATCCCCCCGCGCCAGTCCTCCCCTGTCGCCCCTCCTCCCTCTGCGCCGCCGTCACCATCTCCTCCTCGCTGGACTTGGTACCGTCCTCCTCCTCCGTCCTCCCTCCACTCGCCGCTGGCCGGCCCCTCCTCGCTCCGCCTTCCTCCTCCGTCATCCCTCAACTCGTCACCGGCCGGCCCCTCCTCGCTCCTCCTTCCTCCTCCGTCCTCCCTCCACTCGCTGCCGGCCGGCCCCTCCTCGCTCCGCCTTCCTCCTCCGTCCTACTCTCTTCTACCTCCTCGAGTCGCCCCTCCTTCTCCCTCCTCCTTGCTACATTTTGATTTAGTAGGCTAGTTCATATGCAACATTTTGATTTAGTTGATTTAGTAGGCTAGTTGATTTAGAACATTATGATTTAGTTGATTTAGTAGGCTAGTTGATTTAGTATGCACCATTTTCTTGTTATTTTTCTGTACATGGATAGGTAGATGCTTTTGTTTTTTCGTAATAAGTTATTTTTTGGCAAAATGTAGGTGCCAGTTTAGTTAAATTTGCCACTTATTTTTTTAATCAATTATCTTAGGCAATAGGGGCCAAATTAGATGAAATGTCTTGGTATGGTACCCTGATTTGGTAGATATTTGTGAAAAGTTTTTTCGGCAATAGGTGCCACCGAAATGCTTTGGTAGGTGGTACCTTGTCATCTAATATGTTACTATATCTTAGGATTATAATTGTCCATCAAATTGCTTCTTGCGGAAGAACCAGAAATATCACATGCTACTGTTTTTCTTTCCTGTGAAGTGGATCGTTAATCCTTTGCTCATATTGCTTTAGGAAAATGTTGCCACCACCACCACCACTATGTCGACTGTGCAGGTCAAGGTGCGCCAGCAGCCTTGCAACTGGCAAGCTGTTCGACATCTACTTCCAGCCGAGTTTTCGTCATGCGGCGGTAAGAAATTAGATGAAATGTAACAACTATTTTATTTTTAGTGTTGGCATTACTGCATTGTGTCATTTTGCTTTTTTTACACAGATCGTCCCATGCAATGTGAGGTTTAAATTCAACAAGCTGATAGGAGACACCGTGACATTTGAGGCTCCTGGGGGGCCGTACACTATGGAGGTCGAGAAAGGATGCAATATGTTGCGGATTGGAGGAGATGGATGGGCCCGTTTCCTCGCCCGCATGCGTCTTACTGGTGGTGAGTTGATCAGCTTCTCCTTCAGAGCAGAAAGACCCAAGCTGGCTGTCATTTATCTCAACCTGGTGGAAGATGATGAAGATGACGAAGATGATGAAGATGATGAAGATGATGAAGATAATGAGGACCCACTCGATGAAGATGATGAACCCACTTCATGAAGCCATCGTAGCTCAAAGAATGAGGCTGAGCGAGGAGGAGGTGTGCAACCTATGGGACATAATTCCGCCACGTGATGACTTTGTCGGGGGTGCCATTCGTGACCCGCCTGACAAGTACCATGGTCGATCGGCATGAAATGGTATGTTATACGGACTGTACTAATTTGATGATATATATATATATGCTTTATTGTTATACTTACAAATGCAAATTATCCGATGATATGCTTAGTGAATCCGATGATATTCTTAGTGTAGAGTCCAATGATATGCTTTGTGGAATCTAGTCGATGATATGCTTTAGTGTAGAGTCTCATCACATGCTTATTACTAGAATTCATGATTAATTAGTACAAATGCATAGTACTGTGTCTTTTGGTAGTGTAGAAATCTAGACTTAATAGAAATATATTTGCAAGAGTATGTGCGAGGCTATTTATTAATTGATATGTTTTTCTTATTCAGAAATTGCCAAAGAACCTATCTGTGAGTTGTGGTATCGAACCTAATGAAGAAGGCTCAGCTGGACTACGCCTTACCGCAAGGGGCTCCGTCACCACCTGTACTTACTGTTGGAAATATGCCCTAGAGGCAATAATAAAATGGTTATTATTATATTTCCTTGTTCATGATAATTGTCTATTGTTCATGCTATAATTGTGTTATCCGGAAATCGTAATACATGTGTGAACACATAGACCATAACATGTCCCTAGTGAGCCTCTAGTTGACTAGCTCGTTGATCAATAGATGGTTACGGTTTCCTGACCATGGACATTGGATGTCATTGATAACGGGATCACATCATTAGGAGAATGATGTGATGGACAAGACCCAATCCTAAGCATAGCACTAGATCGTGTAGTTCGTTTGCTGAAGCTTTTCTAATGTCAAGTATCATTTCCTTAGACCATGAGATCGTGCAACTCCCGGATACCGTAGGAATGCTTTGGGTGTACCAAACGTCACAACGTAACTGGGTGGCTATAAAGGTGCACTACAGGTATCTCCGAAAGTATCTGTTGGGTTGGCTCGGATCGAGACTCGGATTTGTCACTCCGTATGACGGAGAGGTATCTCTGGGCCCACTCGGTATTGCATCATCATAATGAGCTCAATGTGACTAAGTAGTTAGTCACGGGATCATGCATTACGGAACGAGTAAAGTGACTTGCCGGTAATGAGATTGAACGAGGTATTGGGATACCGACGATCGAATCTCGGGCAAGTAACGTACCGATTGACAAACGGAATTGTATACGGGATTGCTTGAATCCTCGACATCGTGGTTCATCCGATGAGATCATCGTGGAACATGTGGGAGCCAACATGGGTATCCAGATCCCGCTGTTGTTTATTGGCTAGAGAGGTGTCTCGGTCATGTCTGCATGATTCCCGAACCCGTAGGGTCTACACACTTAAGGTTCGATGACGCTAGGGTTATAAGGAAGGTTTGTATGTGATTACCGAATGTTGTTCGGAGTCCTAGATGAGATCCTGGACATCACGAGGAGTTCCGGAATGGTCCGGAGGTAAAGATTTATATATGGGAAGTCACCATACGGTCACCGGAAATATTCGGGGGTATACCGGTATTGTACCGGGACCACCGGAGGGGTTCCGGGGGTCCACCGGGAGGGTCCACCTGCCCCGGAGGGCCTTATGGGATGTAGGTGGAAGGGAACCAGCCCTTAGTGGGCTGGGCGCCAACCCCCCCTAGGGCCCATGCGCCTAGGGTTTGGGGGGAACCCTAAAGGGGGCGCCCCCCTTGCTTGGGGGGCAAGCCACCTCCCCCCTTGGCCGCCGCCCCCCCTCTAGATCCCATCTAGAGGGGCCGGCCCCCTTCCCCCTTCTCCCTATAAATAGAGGGGTGAGGGGAGGGCTGCAGGACCACATCCAAGGCGCAGCCCCTCCCCTCCCCAACGCCTCTCCTCCTCCGCGTATGCTTGGCGAAGCCTTGCCGGAGAACTGTCACTCCACCACCACGCCGTCGTGCTGCTTTTGGAGCCTTCTTCCTCAACCTCTCCCTCCTCCTTGCTGGATCAAGGCATGGGAGACGTCACCACTCCTTACGTGTGTTGAACGCGGAGGTGCCGTCCGTTCGGCGCTTGGATCATCGGTGATTTGGATCACGACGAGAACGACTCCATCAACCCCGTTCTCTTGAACGCTTCCGCTCGCGATCTACAAGGGTATGTAGATGCACTCCTCCCCTCTCATTGCTAGTAAACTCCATAGATTGATCTTGGTGATGCGTAGAAAATTTTAATTTCTGCTACGATCCCCAACACTTACCGCAGGGACACAGACGGTCGCACACACTTAAACTCGGTTGGGTGGAAGAGATTCCTCGTTGGCAAGAATCTTCGTGTTGGACAGGCCATCCTAATTACTATCAAGAACACCCACCGCCCAGGCTTGAGGATGATGATCGTCGTCGATATCATCTAGAACTACATATGTGTGTGTGGCTATATCATCTAGAACTACATATGATGATTGTCGTCGATATCATGTAAAACTACATATGATGATCGTCGTCGATATCATCTAGAACTACATATGATGATCGTCGTCGATATCACCTAGTACTGCTTGAGGATGCATGTTGAGTATATATGAAATTTTTATCTAGTACTCCCTCCGTTCCAAATTACTCGTCGTGGTTTTAGTTCAAATTTGAACTAAAACCACGACGAGTAATTTGGAACGGAGTGAATACTAGCTAGTACCTATAATGCTTTATGAAATTGATATCTAGTAGTACCTAGTATCTGGAAATTGCAGTTTATTGAAGCTGAAACGGGATGGAAATGGTGAAAGATATAGCAGTAGCGCGGTGCTAGGAAATCGTTACAGCTAACTAATAGTAGCGAGTTCCGGAAAAGCGCTGCTGATATAGTCAATAGTAGTAGCGCGGGTACAGACCGCACTACTACTAACAGTTAGCTGTAGCGCCTTATTGGTAGCGCGGCTGCCCGCGCTGCTGATAGCCTCAAAACCCGCGCTACTACTAGGGTTTTCCCTAGTAGTGCGCGGGGATCTCCAAGGATGTTCCGTGTCGAGGAGGTCATCCAAAATGGGGTGGTGGTTGCTCTCCTTGCCCACTTCACCAACACATTCGACGCCTTCTACCTCCTCGGCCGGGTGTTTTTGTGTGGCTGCGAGTTCATCACTTTCACCACCCACAACATGTTCACGGAGCACACCAACATCTTCCCCACTGCGTCGCGCATGCACTCTTTCGTACCCCATCGACAACGCCCCGGAGGAGCAGTGAACGGCGCCCGGAGGAGGAGCGAGGTGGAGAAGGCGGCGTCTAGGGTTCTAAACCCTCTATCTATTTTTCTTTTTTTTGAGTCTATGTTATGTTAAGTTGTAATTGAACTATGTTGGAGATGCTATGGGCTTGTTGGCCCTTTTATCAAGTTCTATTATGAAGTTTTCTATCTATTCTATTATGAAGTTCTTCCTAGATTCAACTATGTGATCGTGTTATGGGCTTGTTGGCCCTATCTACATGTTTGTTCATTGTTTTCTTACAGAGCTCGCTTTGTTAGTAACCACCTAGTGCATGTAGCCACAACAAACCCTTCTTTTTTTTACACAAGCCACAAATATGTAGCCACCTAGCTAATGCATGCAGCCACAACATATTTGTTCAATTTATTTGTCGTAGCAAAACGGGTGCAGATGCGAGTGGATCAAAAAGGCTCCAGCTGATCGTAAAAAATGATGCTCTAAATCGAGGAGACAAGCGTGCGAGAAGAGAGGAACCAGCGGCAGCGACCGTCGCTGCATCCGTGGCGGCTGGCGTGCACGAAACCGACTCGGTCAATGCATTGTGGCGGCACGCATCAGCGCATGCAGGCTCGGTCGGCGCATGCAGGCTCGGTCGGTGCATCATGGCGGCGTGCGTCAACGCATGCAGGCAGGCTTGTTGGGTGCATGCATAGCAGGCTTCTGTCGTGGCGGCGCGCGCAGGCGTTTAATGCAAGGGACGGCCCAACGAAACCACGACCCAACGATCGAACAGGTACACTGCCCAATGCGGCCCCACTCGTCAGAGTTAACGATCAAAGCACTGACCCGACGGCGACGTCCGTTGTGACCTCTTCTAAGGGTTTCGGGCAAGGGAGTGGGGAAAACTGAGCAAAAGTTAAGAGCGTGGGGATGAATGAGTAGAGCTAAGGAACCAGGGGCACATATGTAAAAAACCCAATCATTTTATAGTCATTTTATATCATTTTTTGGTACTAACCTATTGACATAGTGCTAAGTGCCAATTGCTGTTTTTTTCCATGTTTTTTACATCGTAGGAAATCAATATCAGATGAAGTCCAAATGCCACGAAACTCCATGATGATTTTTTATGGGCCAGAAGGAAGAAGTTGGGCCCTGGTTGCACCTGGGGGAGTCTCGAGGAGGGGACAACCCACCAGGGCGCGCGACGAGGCCCTGGCACGCCCTGGTGGGTTGTGCCCACCTCGGGTGCCCCCCGGACCGCCTCTTTGCTCTATAAATACCCCAATATTCCAGAAACCCTAGGGGAGTCGACGAAATATTCATCCAGCCGCCGCAGAGTCCAGAACCACCAGATCCAATCTAGACACCATCATGGAGGGGTTCACCACTTCCATTGGTGCCTCTCCGATGATGCGTGAGTAGTTCTTTGTAAACCTTCGGGTCCGTAGTTAGTAGCTAGATGGCTTTCTCTCTCTCGCTGAATTCTCAATACAATGGTCTCTTGGAGATCCATATGATGTAACTCTTTTTGCGTGTGTTTGTTGGGATCTGATGAACTTCGAGTTTATGATCAGTTATATCTTTTTATATCCATGAAATTTATTTGAGTTTCTTTGATCCCTTATATGCATGATCTCTTATAGCCTCGTATTTCTTCTTCGATATTTGGTTTTTTTTTGGCCAACTTGATCTATTTATCTGTTGGAAATATGCCCTAGAGGCAATAATAAATGGTTATTGTTATATTTCTTTGTTCATGGTAATTGCCTATTGTTCATGCTATAATTGTGTTATCCGGAAATCGTAATGCATGTGTGAATACATAGACCACAACGTGTCCCTAGTAAGTCTCTAGTTGACTAGCTCGTTGATCAACAGATAGTCATGGTTTCCTGACTATGGACATTGGATGTCATTGATAACGGGATCACATCATTAGGAGAATGATGTGATGGACAAGACCCAATCCTAAGCATAGCTCAAAGATCGTGTAGTTCATTTGCTAGAGCTTTTCCAATGTCAAGTATCTTCTCCTTAGACCATGAGATCGTGCAACTCCCGGATACCGTAGGAGTACTTTGGGTGTGCCAAACGTCACAACTTAACTGGGTGACTATAAAGGTACACTACGGGTATCTCCAAAAGTGTCTGTTGGGTTGGCACGGATCGAGACTGGGATTTGTCACTCCGTATGACGGAGAGGTATCTCTGGGCCCACTCGGTAATGCATCATCATAATGAGCTCAATGTGACTAAGGAGTTAGTCACGGGATCATGCATTGTGGTACGAGTAAAGAGACTTGCCGGTAATGAGATTGAACAAGGTATTGGGATACCGACGATCGAATCTCGGGCAAGTAACATACCGATTGACAAAGGGAATTGTATACGGGATTGATTGAATCCTCGACATCGTGGTTCATCCAATGAGATCATCGTGGAACATGTGGGAGCCAACATGGGTATCCAGATCCCGCTGTTGGTTATTGACCGGAGAGGCGTCTCGGTCATGTCTGCATGTCTCCCGAACCCGTAGGGTCTACACACTTAAGGTTCGGTGACGCTAGGGTTGTAGAGATATGAGTATGCGGAAACCCGAAAGTTGTTCGGAGTCCCAGATGAGATCCCGAACGTCACGAGGAGTTCCGGAATGGTCCGGAGGTGAAGAATTATATATAGGAAGTCCAGTTTCGGCCACCAGGAAAGTTTCGGGGGTTATCGGTATTGTATCGGGACCACCGGAAGGGTCCCGGGGGTCCACCGGGTGGGGCCACCTATCCCGGAGGGCCCCATGGGCTGAAGTGGGAAGGGAACCAGCCCTTAGTGGGCTGGGGCGCCCCCATGGGCCTCCCCCTTGCGCCTAGGGTTGGAAACCCTAGGGTGGGGGGGCGCCCCACTTGACTTGGGGGGGAAGTTTCCCCCCCTTGGCCGCCGCCCCCCCATAGATGGGTTCTTGGCCAGCGCCCCCCCCCCCTCCCAGGGGGCCTATATAAAGGGGGGAGGGAGGGCAGCAACACTACAGCCTTTGGCGCCTCCCTCCTCCCCTGCAACACCTCTCCCTCTCGCAGAAGCTTGGCGAAGCCCTCCCGAGATCCCGCTACATCCACCACCACGCCGTCGTGCTGCTGGATCTCCATCAACCTCTCCTTCCCCCTTGCTGGATCAAGAAGGAGGAGACGTCGCTGCTCCGTACGTGTGTTGAACGCGGAGGTGCCGTCCGTTCGGCACTCGGTCATCGGTGATTTGGATCACGGCGAGTACGACTCCATCAACCTCGTTCATTGGAACGCTTCCGCTCGCGATCTACAAGGGTATGTAGATGCACTCCTTTCCCCTTGTTGCTAGTATACTCCATAGATGGATCTTGGTGATGCGTAGGAAATTTAAAATTCTGCTACGATCCCCAACATTATCTTGCAATGGGAAGAGGTGCCCGGTAGTGGGTTCGATCTTAATGTGCTTGATCCCAGTGACAGAAAGGGAACCGACACGTATGTATCATTGATACTAAGGATAAAAAGATGGGATCTATATCTACCGCCATAGATAAACGGATCTTGTCTACATCATGTCATCGTTCTTATTGCATTACTCCGTTTTTCCATGAACTTAATACACTAGATGCATGCTGGATAGTGGTCGATGTGTGGAGTAATAGTAGTAGATGCAGACAGGAGTCGGTCTACTAATCTTGGACGTGATGCCTATGTAATGATCATTGCCTGGATATCGTCATAATCATTTGAAGTTCTATCAATTGCCCAACAATAATTTGTTTACCCACTGTTTGCTATCTTTCTTGAGAGAAGCCACTTGTGAAATCTAAGGCTCCCGGGTCTTCTTTCTCATATATTTGCTTTGCGATCTATTCTATTTGCACTTTTTATTCAGATCTATTAAACCAAAAATACAAAAATACTTTGCTGCACTTTATTTTATTTGCGGTCTATTTATTCAATCTATAACAACTTTCTCTCGTCAACAAGCAATTTCTGGCGCTGTTACCCGAAAGGGATTGATAACCCCTTTAACACGTGTGCAGGGGCTGTTTACGTTGTTTTGCTTGGTTCTCCTACTGGTTCGATAACCTTGGTTTCATATCTGAGGGAAATACCTACCGTCGTTGTGATGTATCATCCCTTCCTCTTTGGGGAAATGCCGACGTAGCTTCAAGCGACATCAAGTGCTTGTTAAGCAGGAAAACAAGTTGGAGGAAGCCACCCCGTGAAGAACATCATGACCACGAGAAGACCACTCGAGATACTTCATATGGATCTCTTTGGTCCCAATGCCTACAAAAGTCTCGGTGGAAACTCATTTAGTCTAGTCATAGTCGATGATTTTTCAAGATTTACGTGGGTGTTCTTTCTTGATGATAAATCGCAGGTCCAAAAGATCTTCAAGAACTTTGCTAGGAAGGCCCAAAACCAATTTGAAGTGAAGATCAAGAAGGTTCGCAGCGACAATGGAACGGAGTTCAAGAACGCAAATGTGGATACCTTTCTTGATGAAGAAGGGATTTGACATGAGTTCTCGGCTACGTACACACCTCAACAAAATCGAGTTGTTGAGAGGAAGAACCGGACTCTTATTGAGATGGCGAGCACGATGCTTGATAAGTACAAGACACCAATACACTTTTGGGCGGAAGCGGTTGAGACAGCTTGTCATGCAACAAATCGCTTGTATCTTCACAAGATGCTCGGTAAGACGGCATACGAGCTTCTCACCGGTAACAAACCCCAAGTTGGATACTTTCGAGTATTCGGCTCAAAGTGCTACATTCTTGATAAGCATCGTCGTTCTAAATTTGCTCCTAAATCTCATGAGGGTTTCCTACTTGGTTATGGCTCAAACTCTCACACTTACCGTGTCTACAACAATTTCATCTGAAAGGTTGAAGGGACGGTAGATATGAAGTTTGATGAATCTAACGGCTCGCAAGTAGAGCAATTGCCAATTGATGTAGGGGACAAAGACCCTTCGGAAGCAATCCAAGACTTGTCTATTGAAAAGATTCGTCCAACGGAGGTGAAGGAGAGTACCTCGTCCATCCAAGTGGAAGCTTCTACCTCAGGACAAGGTGAACCAAGAGTTGACGTGGAAGCATCCACGAGTGGGACACACCAAGATGAAGGAAACGAGGAAGTACACCAAGATGAACCTCATCAACCTCCTTCTCCACCTCGACAAGAGAACGACAACATCAACAATGAAGAAGGCCAAGAAGAAGGACAAGATGATGAAGAAGATGTTCCACCCCGACCCAAGCAAAAGCTCTCACGAGTTCGAGCAAGTATCTCAAGAGACCATCCCGTCGAACAAATCTTCAATGATATCCAAACCGGGAGAATCACTCGCTCTAAAACTCATTTGGCTAATTTTTGTGAGCATTATTCATTCATCTCTAGCATTGAACCTGTGAAAGGTTGAAGAAGCATTGGAAGATCCGGATTGGATAAATGCCATGCATGAAGAGCTACACAACTTCGAGAGAAACCAAGTGTGGACATTGGTCGAGAAGCCCGACAACAACCACAACATCATCGGTACCAAATGGGTGTTTCGCAACAAGCAAGACGAAGATGGACAAGTCGTTCGCAACAAAGCACATCTCGTCCCCCAAGGCTACACTCAAGTTGAAGGTATGGACTATGGTGAGACATATGCCCCCGTTGCTCGACTTGAGTCCATCCGCATCTTACTTGCCTATGCTAATCACCATGATATTACTTTGTACCAGCTGGACATTAAAAGTGCTTTTCTAAATGGTGAAATTGAGGAGGAAGTTTATGTTAAACAACCTCCTGGCTTTGTCAGTTCTAAGAAACCCGACCATGCTTACAAACTTCACAAAGCTCTTTATGTCTTAAACAAGCTCCTAGAGCGTGGTATAAATGCTTGACCAAGTTCCTTATTGAAAAAGGCTTTGAGATTGGAAAGATATATTCTACTCTTTTTACTAAAAGGGTTAATGGTGAAGTATTTGTGTGCCAAATTTATGTTGATGATATCATATTTGGATCGACTAACCCTCATTTTAGTGAAAAGTTTGGGAAGCTAATGTCGAAGAAGTTTGAGATGTCTATGATGTGTGAACTCAAGTTCTTTCTTGGTTTGCAAATGAAGCAAACTAAGGAAGGCACCTTTGTTTCTCAAACAAAGTACACCAAGGACTTATTCAAGAAGTTCAATATGCAAAAAAGCAAAGGTATGAAAACACCCATGCCTACTAGTGGACATCTTGACTTGACTAAGGATGGCAAGTCGGTTGACCAAAAGGTTTACCATTATATGATTGGTTCATTGTTATATCTATGTGCCTCCCATCCCGATATTATGCTAAGTGTGTGCATGATATCAAGCGTCCCCCAAAGAATGTCATCTTAAGGCTGAAAAGGATAGTGAGATACTTAATTCACACACCAAATTTTGGCATTTGGTATCCGCAGAGGTCTTCTTTTGATCTTGTTGGCTATTCCGACTCGGACCATGCCAGTGACAAGGTTGATAGGAAGTCCACTTCAGGTACTTTTCAATTTCTTGGTAGATCTCTTATGTCTTGGTCCTCCAAGAAACAAAACTCGGTATCCTTATCCACCGCCGAAGCGGAATACATTGCCGCCGGTTCATGTTGTGTTCAATTACTTTGGATGACCCAAACTCTTAAAGATTATGGCATATATGTGAAACATGTTCCATTACTTTGTGACAATGAAAGTGTTATTAAGATTGCTCACAATCCCGTGCAACATTCTCGAACTAAGCATATTGAAGTTCGTCATCATTTCATTCGAGATCATGTTGCTAAAGGTGATATTGATCTTAAGCATGTCCGTACCGATAAGCAATTGGCGGATATATTCACCAAACCGCTTGATGAGAAAGTATTTTGCCGTTTGAGAGGTGAATTGAACATCATTGATGCTTCAAACTTGGAGTAGAAACTTCATTTGGATACATGCAAGGCATGAGCCTTTGACAAATCCTTGATATTTCTCTTATGATGATGATCACATGTCTTGGATATATTTGTACCCTTGCGTGCCATCTAACCCTTGTAGGTACTTGGTTGAATCAAAATCTATGAGATTGATAATCACTCACATCTTGAGCAATCTCTACATCACCAAGTCTCTACAATATGGTGGTTGAAGTCAAGGAAGCATGAAACCTTTCAACATATCCTTTGACAAATTCTATATATCAAATTTCATTTGGTATCAAATTTCATGTGTTTCATGTTGCATACACAAGTGCCCTTCCTTGCAAGACTAACCCATGTCGGTAGATGAACTCAAACTACAAGTGGTGCTCCCGATGAGCTATATCAACCTTGAGCATCCCACACAAGTTCAACTACATGATCAAGTTCAACACCACCACCCAAGGTATGTTATTCCATTTTAGAGAAGCTTTACCCCAAGTCATGGATCAAAGCATCTCAACAGGATGTGAATACATAAAAATGCTTAAATGTAAAATGGTAACCCCATTTTGAGCTTAAACGATGAGTATGACCTACAATCAAGTGTTCTCACTTGACTCCTCAGTCAATATACTCTAACATAGGTGACTGTCACCGACCAATTCTAGATGAAGTTCTCTAGTGTTTCTCTGTGTTCTTGCATTTGTCTCTTGCATATTTGTTCCCCTTCCTTTATAAAAAAACTTCATCCAGATTTCTTTTCTTTTCTTTGTTCTGCATTCCCTGCATCCAATTCATTGCAAATCTTTCAGTTAATTCCTTGCAAATCTTTGTGAGATCTTATTTGCCTAGTGAGATGAGGTGACAAAATGTTCTCTCTGTGTTGAACTCGGACACACCAGATTGCCACTTTCGGTCAAACCGAACCATTTCGGTGCCACCCAGTAAACAACTCAGTGTTACCGATTTCAGTGCTGAGAAGACACTTTGTCATGTGCATCCTGCATATTTGTTCCAGCTCCACTCAATGATTCTTGTCCTCTACCTGCATCACATTCTATATGCTGCTTTGCTTTGTGACTCAAGGACCAAACCTATTTTGACTCACACTCCAGAAGATCCCTTCTTGGAAATTGATGTCAAAGGGGGAGAGAGAGATCACATGAAAGCTTAATCACATCATAGGGGGGGAGTACTTCATCACATCAAAGGGAGAGAAAGACCCCAGATGCTTGGTATTCAAGAGGAGAGAAGTCACATGTCTTTAAGAGGGGAAAGACATGTTAGCCTGTGTTTATGATTATTGTGCTCTGATTTGTTTCGCTCTGATTTTCTTTTCCCTATCTTCTCCCATTATCCAATATAAGATTTAGGGGGAGAAAGACTTCTAAGGGAAGGAAATCTTTGAATTCATTGCATATCATTACCTTTGGGGACATGTCTATATCAAATGGAGTACCTAGTACTCATTCTCTACATGTCACCCCAATCTTGGTACTCTTGTGGTTTACTGTTTGCTCTATTTAGTAGATGTCACTGTGTTATCTAACCTTGTTTACTCAGGTTCATCTCTTCTAAGCCAGTTCAAGACCACAAGGTAAGTATATGCATCGCACTCATGTGCATGAAGATCTCTTGCTGATGTACATATTGTTTGCAAGGACTCATGAACATGAAGGTACAATTCCTATATTCACATCATCTGCTCATTTGCTCTGATGCATATAGCCAAGATACATGTAACTCATAGCTTGCTCTGTCATGTTTATGCATTCACATGCTCTTACATTCCATATTTACATGATTGCATACATGTAGGGGGAGCCTATGCATGTTACATGTCTTTCCAAAGCTTTACTTGTTATTCTCTATATCTTTATTTAAAGCTTTGATGTATGTTGTCATCAATTACCAAAAAGGGGGAGATTGAAAGCACAAGTGCTCCCTGGGTGATTTTGGTAATTAATGTCAACATATCTCTTGTTGGACTAATACTTTTATCTAGTATATTTCAGATAAGTTCAACAGTGGAGTGGCATGGACAAGAGGATGTGGAACCCCTTCAAGATGCTAAGGACAGAAGATTGGCAAAAGCTCAAAAACTCAAGATTCTACATTTTCATTTTAGTGATCCAAGATCACATTGAGTCCATAGGAAAAGCCAATACTATTAAAAGGGGATGAGGTGTTGCTTAATGACTTGCTTTCTCAAAGTGCTTAGTGATATGCTCCAAAGCCCTCAACCACTTTCTCATTTCCACATATGTCCCAAACCAAAATTCAAACTCGGCCCTACCGATTTGATCTACCCGGTGCCACCGAGTTCACTTGACATAGCCACTGCCAGAAACCCTAGTCAGTTCGGTCTCACCAATGGGATCTCGGTCTCACCGAGATGGGCTTGCAAACTCTCTGTTTCCTATTGCACTTATTTTGGTCTCATCAAGATATGCAATCGGTCCCACCGAGTTTGCATGACCAACTCTCTGTTTAGCTTATTACCAAAATCGGTCCCACCGAGTTTGTGTAATTAGTCAAACCGAGATGAGCTTTTACCCTAACCTAGCACATCGGTCCCACCGAGCTGATCATATCGGTCCCACCGAAATACCTAACGGTCACATTTTGAACTAAATCGGTCTGACCGAGTTTCATGATTCGGTCTCACCGAGTTTGGTAAATTGTGTGTAACGGTTAGATTTTGTGTGGAGGCTATATATACCCCTCCACCCACTCTTCACTCGTTGAGAGAGCCATCAGAACGTGCCTACACTTCCAGCATACATTTTCTGAGAGAGAACCACCTACTCATGTGTTGAGACCAAGATATTCCAATCCAACCACAAGAATCTTGATCTCTAGCCTTCCCCAAGTTGCTTTCCACTCAAATCATCTTTCCACCAAATCCAAATCCATGAGAGAGAGCTGAGTGTTGGGGAGACTATCATTTCAAGCACAAGAGCAAGGAGTTCATCATCAACACACCATCTATTACCTTTTGGAGAGTGGTGTCTCCTAGATTGGTTAGGTGTCACTTGGGAGCCTCCATCAAGATTGTGGAGTTGAACCAAGGAGTTTGTACGGGTAAGGAGATCGCCTACTTTGTGAAGATCTACCCTAGTGAGGCAAGCCCTTCGTGGGCGATGGCCATGATGGGATAGACAAGGTTGCTTCTTCATGGACCCTTCATGGGTGGAGCCCTCCGTGACTCACGCAACCGTTACCCTTCGTGGGTTGAAGTCTCCATCAACGTGGATGTACGATAGCACCACCTATCGGAACCACGCCAAAAATCTCTGTGTCTCCAATTGCGTTTGCACACTCCAATCCCATCCCTTTACATTCTTGCAACTTGCATGCTTTACTTTCCACTGCTCATATACTCTTGCCATGCTTGCTTGAAATGTATTGTGAATGTTTAAACTTGTGCTAAAACTCCACCTTAACTTGAAGAATTAAAAAATTGCTACTTTTCTTTGTTGAGGGTGTAATCACCCCCCCCCTCTAGACACCTCTTCTCGATCCTTTCAGAGAGATGTGGCGAGCTCCATGGTATTCGTAATGGTCGTCATGGCCCACCTATCTCACATCTTCTCTTCGCCGATGACAGCATCTTCTTTGCGAGAAGTGATCCACGAAGTGTGGCTGCTCTAGAGGCTACCTTGGACAGGTACTGTAATGGTTCGGGCCAGCTTATCAATAAAGAGAAATCCTCCCTTTTCTTTGGAAATCATTGTGCTGAAGCTGTGAAGACGCAGGCCAAATCTCAGTTGGGGATTAGTAGTGAAGCACTTCAGCAAACATACCTGGGGATGCCTACTGAGGTTGGACAGACACCTACGTCCATCTTCAAAATCTGGCCAGACAAGGCATGGCAGTGGATGCATGCTTGGTCAGATCGTCCTATGTCCCGTGCGGGTAAGGAGGCACTGTTCAAATCTGTTATTCAGGCAATTCCATCACATGTCATGAGCTGCTTCCAATTTCCTATCGCCACGTGCGAGAAGTTTCGACAGATCATCGCTGACCAATGGTGGGGTTGTGAGGATGGAAAGTAAAAACTGCACTGGCGATCTTGGGAATGGCTTACCACTCCAAAGTTCCTTGGTGGGATGGGCTTCCGCGACATGGCACTGTTCAACCAGGCCATGCTTGGACAGCAAGGTTGTCGCATGCTCACTTTGCCGGACTCCCTTTGTGCTCGCATTCTCAAGGGCAGGTACTTTCCCCATGGTGATTTCTGGCATGCCGAAGCCCCTCAATCTGCTTCCTACACATGGCGCAATATCTTGTTCGGTCGGGAGCTGCTACAACAGGGGGTGCAATGGGGTATTGACAATGGATCTATAGTTCGGATCACTAGTGATCACTGGATATCGTCCATGCCACCGAACTTGCTTCAGACCGTGTCTCCGATCCTGTCAAATGCTACGGTCAAGTGTCTTTTGGATGAGGACCTTGGGTCCTGGAACGAGGAAACAGTTCGAGCTTTCTTCCAAGAAGATATTGCCAATGAGATTCTGATGCTACCTGTTGGCCAGCATGGCGAGGAAGATTATGTTAGATGGCCTCACACTAGATTTGGGGAGTATTCGGTTCATTCAGCTTATAACATGGATCGTTCTGCTCGGTTCCAAAGTGTGCATAGTGCTTCTGGTCGAGAAATGAGTTCTGATGGTGGTGCGGCTGAGAAAAGTTGGAAATCCATTTGGTACATCAAAGCCCCTAACAAGATGAAAGTGGTTCTTTGGAGTCTAGCTCATGATTGTCTCCCGTCCGGCGTCCAGCTCCATCGCCGTCATGTTTCGACGTCCGACTTGTGTTGTTTCTGTGGCAGGACGAAAAGTATTGAGCACTCACTATTGTTCTGCCCTTTTGCTTATGAGGTCTGGTCGCATGTGAAGCAATCCTTTAACATCAAGTTATGGCGATCCCAGTTCTCTTCGCCAAGATAGTGGCTCTTCAATTTCCTCACACACTCCTCTGACCTGATGGCTACTGTAATGGCTGTGACTATTTGGCATGTTTGGGAGGCACGTAATTCTTCTAGGAACAATGAAGATGAGCCACATCCTGTTCACATTGCATTCAAGATTAAAGCTTATGTTGATCTGATTGTAAAGCATCTATACAAACTGGATCCTGCGCATAGGCGTTAGAGCATTGCTTCAAGCTCTATTTGGTCTCCGCCGCCACCAGCTACACTGTTATTTATGTGTGATGCTGCGATTTTCTCCGATCTTGGAAAAAATGGTGCAGTGGTGGTCGCCCTGAATGCTGATGGCCATTGTGTTGTTGTCTGTCAAGAAGCTACAATTGGTAGGCCTATTCCTGAGAGGGCCGAGGTCTTGGCTCTTCGGCGAGCTGTTTATCTTGCAAGGGAGCAAGGATGTCAATCGGTGATCTTCACCTCCGACTGTCTATCCCTGGTGCAGAGGGTAAACTCTCCTACCCATGATCGTTCGCTGGTGGGCTCAGTAGTGTCGGACATCAAAGTTGGTGCTTCAGGATTCGCTTCTGTAGTTTTCAAGCATTTTCATCGGCAATCCAATGTTTTAGCTAAGTCTTGTATGAACTCTAGTGTCTGTGTGTTTTTCATTCTACTCCGGATTGTATCCGGGACACTCTTTGTAACTATGTTGCTTGGTTAATAAAGTTCCGATGTTCTAAGAAAAAAAGGGCCGGTGATCCGCACTCTTTTCAGCGAAATAATCGTCATCTTGGGAACGAGATGGAATAGAACCAGCAAATATTCACATCACATCTTGAAAAATAAGAAGCAAATATTCGTATCACTACATCTGGTGGGGTGGTGGTGTTGCGCTGGGCTTCACCAACGCCGGGACACTTGCTTTGTGACCCATTGAGCAAGCATGGTGGCTATTTTTGCACTGTTTTTTGACGCTAGTTGCACTGTTTGTTAAGTAGTCGGTGTGTTCACCTTGCTTGCAAGTTGCAACGTACGTACTGGGTTATTTTTTCACGAATACGCAAAGCTTACGTATCTTTCCATTGATAGAAGAAGTAGAATGAGTATAAAGGGGGTATAACACATGACACGGGCGCAAACAAGCGTGAACATGCTGCCCGAGGCAGAGAGACGGTTCCCCAACATACGGCCGACTAGGCCATTCCGGAGAGCTTTCCGCCAACGCAGATTCCGGCGGTCGATGTATGTGACTCGCTGCAGCTCGTTCGGGCATGGATGAGCACGGGCACCAACGGCGCCCGGGCTGCCCTCGACATGTTCGGCAGAGTGACAAAACAAGAGTCGGTACATTTTCTTTGCTCCTATCCGATCAAATTTTTGCATAGACCACTAGTTCATTTCGCACATGATCATATAGAGGCGTTCTTGTCGAACATGATCAATGACAATGAAGATCCGACCGAAATGGAGTATGAATTGGAGGGCATCACCGCATATGAAGTTGGGACAACATCCGATCCCAATCCGAGCAAAAAAGAAGAAGAAGACCAAGACGACAAAGGCAAGAGGTCCGGCACTCTCAAGATTTGAGGACATCTTGTTGGTCAAAGCTTGGTTGGCCACAACAATGGATCCAATATGCGGCACCGAGCAAAAGGGGAACAAGTATTGGGAGAAAAATTTAAAGGAGTATCACGAACAAAATGATCTCTCCAACATCGATGTGTGATCATTCAAGGGGAAGTGAACAAGTACGTCGGCTACTACTCACAAGTGACCAAATGCCCTCAAAGTGGGATGGGAGTGGCAACTCACGTAAGCTCAATTGCTTCATTTTGTCGTCATTTGCATATGCTTCTTGTGTTTGCATTCTCGTGCTCATACATATGATGTTTGCTAGACGGCGGTGGCGGCCACTTTGTGTCACAAGGTGGAGAAGAAGACATTTGCTTTTAGCCATTGTTGGATCATATTGAATGGCAAGCCAAAGTGGAACCAACTTGTGGCCGCTCTCAAGTCCGGCAAGAAGAGGAATGATGGCTCAAGCTCCCACCAATCAATTGGGTTGGACGATGAAGAGGACGATGTTGTCATCACGAATGGAAGAGCCACCGTGCCAAAGGATAACTGACAAGTCATTGGAAACAAGTGGGAGAAGGCACGGGCCTCTCGTGACGCCACGGGTACAAAATTGTTGTCAACATGGACGGGCATTTTTCGGTAAGGAAGAACAAGAAAGAGGAGAGGTACAAGGCACAGCCGCGACCGCAACCAAGAAGCCACCTCGCCGCCCCGTCCAGATCCTCACCCGCACGCTCATCGGACGCCGCCAGGGTAGCTAGCTGGTCCGAAGGCGGCGCGACTCCCTTCGTCGGCCGTCTCCTTCGTCGACGCCCGCAAACTGTTCGACAGTTTGCCAAGGTACAAAATGGACTCCGCTGACGAGTTCTTTTTTCACAATTTCCTTTGCGACTCCGACGATTCCTCGTCCGATGATGAGGAGGAGATCTTGGCTGCCGTGTTGGTCCATCACCACCTCAATAGCCAGCGCCCGTCGTTCCGTGGCTCCATTCCGGGGCACCTTCCGGTGTTGAATCGCAACCGAGAGAGCGGGCATTTCCTTTTTTGGAAGGACTACTTTGACACAACAAACCCATTGTTCAAACATCAGAAATTCCGCCGCCGTTTCCGTATGAGTAGGCATCTTTTCAACCGTATTAGAGAGGGGGTGGTCGGCTATGATGACTATTTCGAGTGCAAAGAGGATGCCGTTCGAAAGATTGGTTTCTCCTTTTATAAAAAATGCACTGCCGCCATCCAAATGCTTGCATACGGAGTGCCCAGTGATCTCATTGACGAGTATGTCCGTATGAGCGTGTCTACATGCCTAGACTCCCTGTATAAGTTCTGCAAGGCTGTTATTGCTGTGTTTGGCCCTGAGTACTTGAGAGAGCCGACTTCTGAATATACAGCTCGTTTGTTGGCGATGAATGCCAGTAGGGGCTTCCCAGGGATGCTTGGCATCATAGACTGCATGCACTGGGAGTGGAAGAACCGCCCTTCTGCTTGGGAAGGGCAGTATAAGGGCCATGTCAGGGCTTGCACTGTCATACTTGAGGTCGTGGCGTCTCAAGATCTCTAGATCTGGCACTCTTTCTTTGGCATGGCCGGATCACACAATGATATCAACGTGCTTCAGCGCTCGCCGGTGTTTGCTAGGCTTGCCGAAGGCAACAGCCCACCGGTGAACTTTACTATCAACGGCCACAACTACGACAAAGGATACTACCTGGATGACGGTATCTATCCTCAGTGGACCACTATTGTGAAGACAATCCCCAACCCTATCGGGGAGAAGAGGAAAAGATTTGCCCAAGAGCAAGAAAGTGCTAGGAAAGACGTCGACCGTGCCTTTGGTGTTTTGCAATCTCGATGGGGCATCGTTCGGTATCCTGCTAATACTTGGAGCACGCAGAAACTGTGGGAGGTGATGACTGCTTGTGTGATCATGCATAATATGATCGTAGAAGATGAGCCCCGGAACGTCTCTACGATCAAGGGTTTCAGTTTCAGGGTGAGAATGTTGTGCCTGATCATGGAGGAGCGGCAACGTTTGAACAGTTCACCCAATTTCATCATGACTTGCGTGATTGGGAAACTCACATGCAACTGCAAAATGATTTGGTTGAGCGTATGTTGGCTCATGTTGGCAACCAATAGATGTATCTTTTTTATTTAGCTTGCAAAACTATGTGAGACATTTTTACTTTTATTCAGCTTATAAAACTATGCTATTTTATTCGGATAAAACTATGCTATTTATTTGGTTGTGGACTATATGTTTGAATGCAAAAGTAAACAATGCAAAAGTTGAGCTATTTGTTGAAAAAGGGCGGTCATTTGGATCGGCGCGTTGGAGTTGCTCTTAAAAAGTAAACAATGCAAAAATTCAACGGATAAAAGCACCGTCCATTTGGATCGATGCGTTGGAGTTGCTCTTAATAAGTGAGTGGCACATTTGCACCCGGCCTGTTCACCGTACGTCCTTGCTCGCAACGCAGCACTAGTCGCATATCTTGCTCCCAGCAGTACTTGTACTCGACGTGTACTACTAGTACTACTGCCCAGAGCACTTGGACTTGGTTGACTGCATAGTGGACTTGAGATCAGTGGGCGCTCTTTCTCTGTCTGGTCTCTGGTGTGGTGCCTTTCTCACTTTGGTACGTTCAGGTACGAGCACCACCATCGCGTTGGTGGTAGATTTCCTTTTCTTTTCCCGCCCTGGTTGTCCATTGACGCCTCCCTCATGTGATGTACCACTCCCTTTTGCTGGCGTCTGGCCTTTATTCACGATGCTTTCCTGATGAGGCCGGGGTGCGTGGGTCGGCGGTGGAGCAGAGCAGCTGCCAGTGCCACTGCAATGCATGGCCCGCTAGAAACTGGAGATCCACGCACGGCCGGCCTCACGCTTTGTGGGAAGACTGGTCGGCAGTTTTTTTTTCTTTTTGCGGGGGAGTTTTTTTTCTTAACAAACGTGCTTCGCATGGACAGGATTGCTGGCAGTAGCACTGATGATCATCATGGATGGAGGCACATCGGTCGCCATGGCTCTTTGGTACTATTTTTTTCTATTGATGCGTCGCGTGGGCTGCAGCCCCCTCAAAAAGAAAAATGCCATGGCTTAAAACTGGGCAATGTCCCAGCTAGACAAAAATCGCTCTCGCAATATGGCTCCACTAAGAAGTGCACGGTTGCGGTATGAATGGCACAGACTGCCCAAGTCTTGGAGCACACCGTTTGAGCTGAGCTGAGGTGCGGGCGGGGCAGAGAAGGAGCGGGGCCATGGTGCGCTA
This sequence comes from Triticum aestivum, assembly GCF_018294505.1. Classification (NCBI taxonomy): domain Eukaryota; kingdom Viridiplantae; phylum Streptophyta; class Magnoliopsida; order Poales; family Poaceae; genus Triticum; species Triticum aestivum. Next base: position 419,263,879 of record NC_057808.1, on the reverse strand, counting down.
GCTAGCCAGGTAGTAGGTGGAACATTTACTTGGCGCAGACTGATGCACTGCACGCGGGTGATGTGATCTTCCACCTCACCTCACCGTCCGTTCAAATCAATCGAAAACCCCGTGCCCCTCTGCTCTGGTCGCACACAGACACGGGTTTGAATCATTCGCCTCCACCACGTGCGGTGTGCTTCATCTGAACATCGATCGGAATCTCCGGATCCTCTACATCATCCGCCAGCACAGCAGAATGGGACTCTGTGTGGGGGTTCATGTAGTACTACTACCATAGTGATGTGTGTGTGTGTGTGTAGCAGCTTGTTCACGTGTATGTACACTTTCAGTGCAAGATGCAGGCAAGCAAAGCCTTGACCTTGATTGCACGGTACGTGGCACGGGCAGCCCA